>NW_010162676.1:0-21470 GCF_000695765.1 Mesitornis unicolor | reverse complement strand
ACCTTCAAGCAGCTTTGCCCATGGGATTTTCATCTACTCTGATTCACAGTTCCAACAGCAGGAACAGAAAACAGGTGATGATCTCTAGAAATGTGCAGTTACTGTCCTTGTTTAATGGCACTTCAGCAAACATAGGTAACTAATTCAGGTAGCACCTGTGAAATCCTGGCCCCAAAAGGGTCAAGGATAAAAATCACAATAGCTGCAATCAGAACAGAACATAAACACCAATTAAGTCTTATTGTTTTATTTATTTCAGTAAAGTTCTCTTAAAACATATTATAATATAATATTAACAGAGGCAAGTGTCTAAACAGTATTTTTAAAACAAGGTAATATTTCAAAGTAGGAAACGCCATAAAAAAGCACCACTTGAAACTAGTGTAGTTTCATAGTGTACTGCGATCTGCAGACACCACAGAACAGAGGAAGTATCCACAATATTAAAATAGACTTAACATATTCTGCCCAGCTTTGACTTCATAGAAAGCATAAAAAATTTGTATAGATAATAAAATATATTCAGGTAAAATCTTTGAATTTGCAAAATGTTTCACAATACAAAATTATGCAGATCCTTGTAAGCCAAACCCTTTTTCCTCTTCTATGAGCAGCATTATACAACCTAAATTATTTTCCTCCTGTAATGGTCATGTTTTCTGTAACAACCTTGTTGCCCATTATCTGCATAATATAAATTAAATAACCAGCTCCATACCTGGATGTATAAACTTCAACTCTTTCTGTACATCCAGTTTCTGCCAGCCTCATACTTAGTCTATTACTTTATGAACACCTCTATTGGAAATGCTCTCTGGCACAAAGGATTGGAGAGACTGCCTCCAGCTATGTTAACCATATTCATGAATGTGCTATCAAAAGATGCAAAAGAAAAGTTTTAAAATTAATTCTGTACTTCACAGTATTATATTGTGCTACTAATAGAAAGAAACCATATGAAAATATGAATAAAATAGTTCAAAAGCTGTAAATATAATTAATAAGATATACTTGTC
The DNA here is from genome assembly GCF_000695765.1 of Mesitornis unicolor. Lineage (NCBI taxonomy): Eukaryota > Metazoa > Chordata > Aves > Mesitornithiformes > Mesitornithidae > Mesitornis > Mesitornis unicolor. The sequence goes on along the minus strand of NW_010162676.1, from coordinate 20,454 downwards.
AATAAAACATGCAATTTATTACAGCAAATGGGATAAGTGCCATAAAATTAGCATTCACTGTATATCATCTGATTGCTCTTGAACTTTGTCTTACTTAGGATCATAGTGCACCACTTAATGTTGCATGGTACGAGGCAATATATGTAATTTTCATAGATGCAAAGGCTATATAGTGTGACATAATTTAGAATATCATAAATCCATACTGATCCCAACACACTTACTCCAGATTCACATTACTATAACCAAGGTCAGTAAGTGGCCTGAACTATGGGTTCAGGCTTTTTTTTTTTTTTTATTCCCAAAAGTGAGAGATGCAAAAGAGGCTCAAACAATCAGTATTTTCTTGCTTGAAATAAGGCTAAGCTTGCTGTAATTTGCATACTAGTACTACATATTTAATAAGACTTTTTGTTTCATCATATGAATACCTTATCACAGATGACATTAGCAAAACTGTATTAGATGCATTATCACCACCAGATGGGTGCAAAATACTGCATTTCAGCCATTGTGCTTCTAAAAATCTACTCCGAATTTAAGAGCAATTATGGGCACTTCTCTCAGAATCCTCAGAGAAGATTTACTACACTGAAGAATTCATGCTCTGAAAACTCCCTCAGCTGTAATAATATTCACTTCTACCTTCCTGGTAGTTTCTGCATCCTTTAATAATGGTGCATTTAAATGCAGGTACCACCAGCATGTGCATGATACAGGATTTAAGCATCAGTCTCTTCCATATTCAAGCAATTCCACGGATATCATAACCTCACTCAAATAAAGCATACTCATACAAATCACGCCACTACATTTGCTATATGCTATTACAGGCAAATGCTTATTACATTCAAGTAGCATCTGCACTTTGCTAAAGATGAATCAGATTATGTCCAACATCAGATTCTGATATCTGCTACACAGGTTTAAATCTAGAATGGCTCTTAAGTTGTCATTATATTGGAGAATGGCAGCCTTTAACACAACTGCATAGAGCAACATAGCAAAGAAAAATAAGGCAGCTCATCTGTGAGAAAGTGACTTTCTTAACTTCCTCTAAAACAAAACCGCAGTGTATTATTTATATATTGTCTTCCCCTCACAGAATCACACAGAATCACAGAACGTTAGAGACTGGAAGGGACCTCAAAAGATCATCTAGTCCAATCCCCCTGCTGGAGCAGGAGCACCTAGATGAGGTTGCACAGGAAGGCGTCCAGGCAGGTTTTGAATGTCTCCAGAGAAGGAGACTCCACAACCTCTCTGGGCAGCCTGTTCCAGTGCTCTGTCGCCCTCACTGAGAAGAAGTTCCTTCTCAAATTTAAGTGGAACCTCCTGTGTTCCAGCTTGTGTCCGTTACCCCTTGTCTTATCATTGTTTGTCACCGAGAAGAGCCTGGCTCCATCCTCGTGACACTCACCCTTTATATATTTATAAACATGAATGAGGTCTCCCCTCAGTCTCCTCTTCTGCAAACTAAAGAGACCCAGCTCCCTCAGCCGTTCCTCATAAGGGAGATGCTCCACTCCCTTAATCATCTTTGTAGCCCTATGCTGGACTCTCTCCAGCAGTTCCCTGTCCTTCTTGAACTGAGGGGCCCAGAACTGCACACAGTATTCCAGATGCGGTCACAATATTCCAGATGCGGTCAAGTCTTAAGTCTTACCTTAGAAATACCCAGGTCTGCTCTCTGCAGAGCTCCTCTTACACCTTGTATAGAAATGAGCTTCTTGCTTCTGTGAGCAAGAAGCCTTTTGACCCCTTCCTCACAAAATCACCTCTTTGTAGAGAGGAGTTTGTTTGAGAAGATATGATGGCCTTGATATCACCTAGGAATTAGGTGATATTTCACTAGTTCGCCTTGCTAAGCAGATGGATATATCTGAAAAGTTAAACCCCTGTGGCATTTCATCTTTGTTCAGTCTCAGTAGACTTTCAGTCTGAAGTACCCAAAAAAACTGCTCTGCTTCTAGGGAATGCAGCTTTTCTGTATATAACAGATAGACATGCTCTCATGCCAGAAGTCTTCCTCTACCACTATAAAATATTCTCTGTAACAATAACAGTATTTCACTAATATTAGCTTTATCCTTTCTTATGTCTTTGCAAGAAAAAATGAGCCTGGCTATACAAAGGCACCGAGACCTCTGTCACCGACTTCGGGGATACTGGAATTGAACTCACGTGGTTTACACACTTACACTGGCTTCAGCACACTCCAAGTGAGGTAGCTTGTGATGGACTGCTTAGACTTTGCACTTAAAAGCAAGAAAAACTACTGTTCTCTGTTTGAAGCAGGAGAGCGATTTGCCCAAAGCATGCATAGCTTTGAGTATAAACCTGAAGAAAAAAGGATGAGGGAAAGACAACCACAAGTGTTAAGGACACAGTTATAAAATTACCAGTAAAAACAGAATGACCAGATACAAGTTTTGCATTTGGGTTCATGCTTCCACAGAAAATTATAGGAGGAAACTATACTGCAAAAGCAGCGTGACAAACTCCAAAACAAGGGAAGAGCACAGGAAAGCACATTGATATTAGAAATACATACTCAGGCAGACACCGACATTAAAGTTGTATAACGCATAGTATTATTTCACTCAGTAAGGTTGATGTAAGGCAGCCTGCGAGTGCCTTATTAATGTCCCTCTTCTGTAATTACATATGTGACATACATACATCTGTTCAAAAGGTGGCTGGAAAGAGTTGAGCTACATGACAGGGCATGCCATTTACTCCTGACAAAGAAATAAGAAAGGAGAGTGAAGCAGCATTTGTGGAGGAGAAAGGAGAAAATGAGAGAAAACACTCTATATTTATTAGAAAAAGAAAGAACAGTTTGATGGAAGAGTTCGAAGAAGACAAAAATCAGTGCCACTGAATACATAATTTCTTTTTAGAATTAAGTCATTTAACAATGACCAAAAAAACCAACAACAACAACAAAAAACCCTAACTAAAAAAAAATCCCAAACTTTTAAAATTAAGTACCTGTTCAGCAAAATGTTTGTGAATGGTGTTCCTTTTTGGTCAGAAAAATATTTTGTCATTTATAAGAAACTGAATAAAAATGCATTTAATTTCCAGAAGTCTCATTTTCAAGATATTCTTTTAATACTCATTTATTTTCTCCTATATACTCTTACTTTTTAGAACAAAATTCCTTCCTTCTCATCCTGCAACTTTTCAGTGGCAAAAAACAAAAATGGGAAGGAACCTTCCCAAGTTACTTGAATCCGGATTATTTCCAGATGAATTTAAAACAGTCATTAGTTCTAATGTTTTTGTTGTGAGCAATTATTTTATTTGGTAAAAACAATATTCCATTTTTGACCCATGTCCTTTCCTATAATATTAAGTATGTATACTCCAGTGTCACCTCTAGTTTGAGGCATGTTCTCTCCATTTATAGAAAGCACACTTTGTAAGATGTAGACAAACTAGCCTCAAAGTGCATTTAGTCTTGCTATTAGCCTGCTGCAGTGAAGAACTGAAAGCAAGTTTCCATTGTTCGGCTGTGCTGCTTTCAGCTGCAGTACTAAAAGGTATGTATTTAAGTTCACCTGCAATTTCTTGTGGTTCAGAAATAACTCACTTTAAAAGACTGCTTTATTAAAAATAACAGACTTTGATCTGAATTCAAAGTTCCCCTGCCTGAAGATGTTAAAAGAAGTAAACACTTGAACACTGAAAACTCTCTTTTCTTTAAACACTGATCATTCAAGATTATATTTAAATATTCCTAAAATTAAGAGCATTTCAGTGGGACACTCTGCTCACGTTGACACAGTGTAAAGTGTCAAATATGTATAGAATCATAGTAGAATCCAAATCAATTTAAACCCCAGTTCTGTGCTACCTTCACTGTACAGAAATTAAGATGAAATCCATAAGATAGATATACTGGTTCCATGTTCATGAGTGATCTGATTGATTCTTCCACGCACACAGTCAAGAGAAACTGATACCAGCGTTCCATTACGTACTTCAAAAGATGCACGGAGGGACACACTGGTCCATATGCTTCCCTCTGGCATCTGACCTCCAATCTGCTGAGCAACTGCTGTGGGTTGCATGTGATCCATGGTGAACTGATTGAGAGTCAATTTGAGTAAACTGCATGAGTGAATCAGCTTTAAGTTAAAGGCAAGGCTGGCAACTCCCTTTTCAGAGAAAATGAAATACTTCTGAGCAAGCTGTCCAGAAGAAACCAGCTGAATCTGTTTCTCATTGGATGAGACCAGGGTGAAATCCAGTAATCTGTTTCTCACAGCTCCAGTAGGCAGACCTGTAACAGAAACTGTGGCTGATATGGCACTAGAAACTGCTGAAGGGATCCAGATGAGGCTAAACATACTGATTCCAGAGCTGTCTCCAAAATACCGAACATTACACTGTGCAGGAGAAAGTATCTCAAAGCTAATCAGATCCCCAGCACCAACTTTTGTGGCCCCAGAAGCAGATATCGATGTGTCTCTGTAATTCACCCCAGATTTAAATACATTCATTAATTCTCTGTTGGTACCATTTCTATTGATATAAGAAATTAAGGAGTAGCCCTCCCGGACACACGTATGACCCATAGAATACAATGCTTGGTGAAACACAAATTTGACAACACCACTTTCAGTGAACTTTATGGCTCTGCCATCATGAGATAAACTTAGCATGTAAGGGTCAGAAACAGATACTATTTTAAAGGTAGGTCGATAGTTGGTTTGGTAATGCATTGCTGTTGACATCTGTGCACTGAGTGCCACAGCACCAGTGTCATGCGACAACCAAAACAAACTGAGTGGGGTATTAAGATCATAAATATTTAAGTCTTTGCTTTGATTGCAGAATTGATTTGGGCTCCTCAAATACACAGAAAGAGTTTGACTGGGCTCCACTTCAGCAGCACTGCTTAGACTAGTGCTCTGGAAATACTTCCCTTCTGGCTGTTCGATGCGAACACCACTCAGCTCATAGCCTTCCTCACTGTCATTTAGCTTTAAGGAAAGTTGCAAAAAATTCCTGCAGTTGTGCTTTACTGCAAAATTTAGGTCTGTCCACAACAGACCATGTTGCCTGAATACCAAGCTGTTATCTTCAATGGATAGGATTTCACAGGGAAGTTTTCCTTTTATCTTCAAGTTCAAGCCAGAGTAGACCTGAGAGATGCCAGACTTTACAGAGGGTAGAAGGATGTTTGCAGCCCAGAACTCTGAGAGCTTGTTTTCACTGGTTGCTGAACAAACCGTATCACTGATCGTGGAACAAGGCATGGCCACCATTCCATCTTCACATCTTAAACACGCCTGACATTCTTGCATTTCCTTATTAAAGAAATACTCCTCTCCACACAGTCCCAAAGCTGCATCTTTCTCAGCAATTCCAAGGCATCGGAAACCACCTGTTCACAGGAAATGGACAATTTTTGTTGTTGTACCTTTAAAACAATGAATCTAAGAACTCTATAGCTCCACATAGCAAGTATCTTCAATAACATATCTAATCATAAGAGAGAAAACAGAAGACAATTATGATGTTGGATCACTTTGTGCTATTAAAGGATCCTTGAGAGCAAACAGAAGAAATATTGGGGGTAACTTACCTTGTCCAAGTTTATGGAGGTTTATAGAGGGAAAGGAGCAAGATAGGGCTGCATAGGGGATATTCTAACAAAACTCTGTAGTGGATTACACGCAATGATATTGCTGGAAGGGCACTCTCTCCCTTCCCCTAGGTGAAAGGCATGGTGACTAACTGGTGCACTGAGCAACAAAAATATTTTCAACTAATGAAGAGTTCCCCTATACAAGTTGATCTATGTGCTGTCTGCCCAGTCATGTTATAGGGTAGCACTGCTGTAGCTGTGATTGCTAAAGCAGTGCTTTTCAACCCGAGGTACAAGGACCCTGGGCATTCTGTGTACAGCTTTTAAAGAACCTGCAAGAGACAAGGAGGAAAAACAACATTGTAAACAGCAGGCTTAAAATCATGATGTAGAAGCCCACATATTTAAAAGGTTGAAAACTACTGCTCTAAGACCCAGGACAACAGTGGTTAGTCTAAAGTTAAAATAAAACACTTATTTTAGAAAACAAAATTTAAAAATAAAATTAAAGAATAAAATAAAATAAAATTTAAAATTAAATTAAATTAAATTAAATTTTAAAAAATATAATATCCAGAGGTGTAATTTGAAACCACTTTATCTGACATAAAGCAATTTTGTGATGTTAAATGGTACACCATGACCTCAGGGGATCAAAGAATGCACACCCAAAGCGCAGGTTTTAAAAACAGTCTATGATTTTCTAAGGCAATTTTCCAAGAGCACTGCCAGCTGTCAATGTCTCCAGCTGGAGCAACCAGTGCCTTTGTGCACAGAGCCTTCAGGATCTAAAGTGACAGACAAGATTTGAGGCACCCTGAATAACCACCTGCAGTTTGTGCATCAAAGCTTAATCACAAATGCACTCACTTCTGCTTTTTACCACCATAATCAAAACTCAACAATCATCCTTCTTATAGCTCTTCTTAAATATCCATTGCTATCTAAATGCTGTGTCACACATTTGCTTTCTTCCTTAGCTGGAAAGTTGCTACATCTGGGCTGGGATTTGCTCTGAGACTGAGATTACAGACCCAACAAGACATTTTTCTCCACTGCTAATCCCAGGATGGAGCTGGCTATGTAGACTGCTGATGCAGGCAACAAGTACACCACACAAGCTGCAGACCTCAAGACAGAGCAGTATACACACACCTGGCCCACAAGGGAGGTCAGAATATTGGCTAAAATTCACTTCTGCTACTACATTATTCAGCAGAGAACAACACACACTGTGAATTTACACACCCTTGTGTCTCTTCATCTATTTATGTTTTGTTCACCTAATTGATGATTCTCCACTAACACTGACATGTATAACTACACAATTTATGATGTGAAAACATTCTTTCTGAGACCAGGTATCATTTTCTCAAAAGAGCTCACTGCACAACAGCAAGATTTTTCCATTTGAAAAAAGTCAAGAGAAACTTAACACTTTGTTCCCTCTGAAAATGTCTGGATTTTTTTTTTTTACAAGAAACAAAAGTCAAATAAGTAAGATCACATTTTTTCAACTAAGAACATTCTAAAGGTAATACAGAAAAAAAAATCACACACAAACTTTCCTTTTGAAATCAGTTTTAACCATAGCGTAATTGCTCATGTCACTTCTTAACCAGTTCTATTTCTCATATCAATGGCTCCCCCAACACAGAGAAATACTGGATGAGCTGCTATTGAGTCCACAGATACAGCTGGGTCACATAGCAGAGAAGATCTGCAGTAGTGTCTAGAAATCCTTTCTATGCTATTTCTTTATTTAAAATATTTAAGGATTTTTATAAATATCAAGTTTTACAAATACAGGTGGTGACTACTCTCACCAATTTGCTATCTAGTGTCTTATTGGTTAGATCTGCAGAAGGTGTTCCCCCTGCATGTACTTCAAACATGTGACTTCAAAGCAGCACTCAAGCCTCTCTATACAGTGGCAAGAGCAGCATCCTACCCTTTGCCCAGAAGGTCAGGCAGCAAATGACAGCCAAACATCAGAAAGTCAGCCCAGCAGCACACTGTGACTGCTTCCTACTTCTCTTTACTGCCTGACAACCTCTCCCACCTTCTCCTGGCTCCTGCTCTGGGCACTGCGGCACCTGGTTTAACAGTGAGCAGCCCAGCTGTACTCAGGTTGGTTTACTGAAATCGAGTGTCTCTGAATCACGGCCACCAGCCCTCACCGTTCCTGGAGGCCAGGCAATTGTAGGGCAATTAGAGTAAGCTATGCATGTCTTTTTATGCTGTTACTACTTGTAACTGCCTGATGCAAAGGTGACATTCAAGCAGATTAAGTATGGAAATCCATCTCTTTTTAAACCCTCTATGTCAAATTTGGATCACTGCAAATCAATGCAGCTAAATAATGAGGTTATCTGTCTAGGTTCTTGTTCCTCTTCCCCCGCATCCCATAGAAGGTTCTACAGTGAGTGCTCTTCAGCTCTGATGGCATTCTGGGGAGAGGGCCTTTGGTTGACTCTGCTTGGTGGGTTCACACCAAAGACAACAGTCTGACCACTCTCCCATGATTGTCTAAGAAGGAAATGATGCACTGGACTCCTTTTTTGCTGATTAGGTACCTCCAGCTGTCACTCCTCCTTGATGACTGGACTTTCATCAAATAACCTAACAACTCTCATCCCAGATAAAAGCAAGAAAAAGCAGCAGGGGAAGAAGGTATGATGTAAAGTGGAAGGGTGAAGAAAGGGAGGCTCCTAGTTACGTGTTTCTTTATTGTTATTTGCTCTGTCTCCCTTCACGCTGTTCAGTGAATGGGAGTTGCTACAGATGCAACAACCTTTGTGTGCAGCTCAAGAAAGTACATACAACATCTGGAACTCATATGTCAGATCACATCCCCACCTCCCCTGCATTACCCAAAACAGACATTTAATTTCAGCCTCCCTTTTGACAAGTTAATTGCACTTGTATAAGATAATGAACAATCATGAACAGACAGGCTGAAAGTGGCAGACGTCTCTAACAAAAATTAAATAAGAACCCTCTTCCATGACAGATGGGGACAACAGTGCAAGGACATTGATTCCTGGTCCAGGTGATGGGAAATACATTGCTTTCACGTCTTTACAAGCCACCATTAAACCTGGGAGAGGAAGAATCAAGCAGAGTCCTTTCCTTTCACAGACATCGCTACTGCCTTTCGGTGGTCTGACACACCACCATTATCCATCTGTTTCTTGGCAGTATTTTGCTCTCACATACTTTCCTCCAGCAGTTGTATAGGCCCCCTCTTGGTCTGGGTCCCCTCACCACAGAACCCACTGGATAAATTCCTTACAGCCTTCCCTCTTCCAAGGCGCAGACTAGAGCATCCCCAAATGACTGCCACATTGATGGCTCTCCTTTCCTAAGGCTAGGGCCTTGTGGGCTTCCTCCCACAAAACTACCAACTCAGCCAAACCCAGTCTCTTATTAAAGAAGAGACAAAGCCTTATAGCTTTCCAATGCTCTGTCTCGAACTTTACGCCCTAAGCTGTCTTGCCTCTAACTGCCCACCACTGAGGTGCTCTCTTCACAGAATCACAGAATATTGGGAGTTGAAAGGGACCTCGAAAGATCATCCAGTCCAACCCCCTGCTAGAGCAGGATCACCTAGACTAGGTCACACAGGAATGCATCCAGGTGGGTCTTGAATGTCTCCAGAGAAGACTCCACAACCTCTCTTCCTCCAGTCATTTCCAGTTTCCTGTGGTGTTTGTACTAATACCACCCAACCCACCGCAGTTCCTACCCAGAGGAAGTAAAGACAACAGAAGTGAGCCCATGTCCCCTTTTAACCCTTTCCTAGGACCAATTTCCGCCCACTTTTTTCTCCACCAGTGGCAGGGCAGAAATAGCACAAAATCCATCATAATTAGCTGAAAAGAGCCCTTGCCACTCAGAGAGACCACACTCTTTTCATACGTAAGAAGTCTAGAGGAGGAAAAACATAAAACCTAATGAAGTGTTCAGGTAGAGGTCACAATTGGTGAAATGCTCTGTTTGATCACAGAGTTCAAGTTTTTTTGGCTGACCAAAAATGAGACAAGTAGAGAGAAACCTACTACCCGAATACAGTTTCCTCAGTATGACTATTAATTTTGCTCTTTCATTTCTGACTGCCATGAAAAGCAATTAAGGCAAAGTCTGCAGAGCAGAACACCAGTCAAATATGTTCTTAAATGTCTGAAAAATTCCCTCAAGCCCCTACAAATGACAGACACTGTTGATCGTTTCTCAGCATTTGACAATATTGTTGCTAAAGGAGAATAAGATTTATAGAGGGAGGCCTTATAAGAACCTTCATTAGCTCAAATCAGATATCTACCTCAGTGCAGCAGAAGGAAAATGACAACTATTTTTCTCCATTAGGAATAATATCTTTGATTTTGACCCCATTTGCACCAGCATAAACAAGAAGAAGTCAGGTCAAAAGTGAAAATTAAAACCAAAGCATATAAAATCCCACAAAGATAAGGTTAAAAGGACCATCCAATGCTTCTAGTGGATATTATGTCCTAAATAGCCCATTGTCCACAAGAACTGCTATCAACTTGTAGCTGAGTGCTTTTCAACCCCTTTGATTCCAGCAAGCTGAGCATGTCATTACTCACAAACATACAGACCTAAGTCCTTATCTAGCTCTCTGGCCTATTCCTGAAGATGTACTTATCTTCATTCTTTAATTAGCACAAAATATAACTTACCTGGACTATTCAGGCATTTTATCCTCTCACCACAAATGCTTGGAGATTCAGTGCATTCATCTCTGTCCTGTAAATCACAAGAATCATATTGAAACACTTAAACGCAACAACTTAAATTTAAAACAGGCATTTATTCAGGCTCTGTGACACCCGTCTGCCAGTAAAAGGCATACATGGGAATGGAGAAGGGAATGACCTCATATGCATGCTGGAGCAAGGCATCTCATTTTTGATCTGTCATTTGTTTTAACAAGGTGTCCAAAAAGGCTGCATGGTGTCCACAGAAAGCTAGTATTGTGTAATGAGCTAAATGGTTTGGTTGTAAAACTAAGGCTTGTTACTTCCGTGATCTGTAAGACAGCACCACATCCCCGAGAGTGATGCATCACTCGATTGGTCTTAAGGACGTTTTAACAATCGAGACAGTGCTAGGAAAGGCTCTCAAAGACATTTAGTCTGGTAGGAAGGTGCTAACTGTAAAACACACAATAAGGGTAAGTGATAAAGTAGTATTTCCCTGTCAACAAGCCCTCCTTTCACCCTACTGCAGGCAGAAAGGAAAGAATAACAAACCATATTTGCATTTAAATGCTAGCATTAAAGAAAACAGAGACTAGCAGAGAGGGAACTCTTTCAGGTTCTCTTAGTACCTTGGGCTTAGGTCACCAGCCATTCGGGCTTATGTCAAGCGAAGAATTGGGGGAAACACTTGACAAACAAGACACTGCTTTAAATACCAAGTTCCCCATACATCTTAGGACTTCTAAACGAGAGAAAGTGACCAAAGAATCATCTTATTTTGCTTACATGCCAGTTTTGTATTATATAATAAAATATATCTTATAATAAAATGTATATAATAATAAAAGGATCCATGTTCTATATTTTTATATGTTTGTATGTTATGTTTAATCTGGAACTAGTTTTTACACTTGTTTTAACTGACAACTTGTTTCCAAACTTACAAATAAATACCTGACCTCTAGTTTTGCCTAGTAAAGCTTTCCTCTGCTTTACAGAGATGTCTAGAAATTCCTGTAGAGTGGACCAAGATTAAATAAACAAACTTAGCATGCATAAGTATACATGTTTTAGGATGTCTTTTCCTACCATGATTAAAAGAATCCAAGTCTTGCCAGCTGTCAGGTTTGGGAAAGCATCACACCCAACAGGCACAAATTAGTGCCCTGTTTAGAGCAGTAAATGGTAAAAAGAAAACCCACAAAAAACGTCAGGCAGACTTTGAAGTGCCATAGACACATTTGGTAAAATACATGCTTCAAAGCTCTCCAAGTAGTTATTTTCAGAATGTTATTCCAGTATGTCCAACACAATTCATAAGCAATAACTGAAAGATACAGAATTATATTTCACCTGGCAAATCCGATCAGAGTTTGCAGAACACTCAGCCATTTGGAAAAACCCAGCAGGACACAATGTGCATTTTTCACATTGTGAAGGTGTCTTTTGGAAATTGCAAAATTCATCACTTTCACAAAGGCCACAGTCCAGCAAAGACTCCCCAACATTAATCACTTTTGCATCCACTTCTACTTTATGCACAGAGTATGGCTTCTGGAGGTGATTTTTGACCTGGTTCTGAAGTCCTTGAAGGTGACTTTCAAAATAATTTTGAATATCTTCTTGCAAACTCTGAAATGACATTTGTTTCACCGTATCAAAAAGCATGCTGTACTGGACTTTGATCAGATCCATTTGCTCATACATTTTTCTTTGCTGTTCAAGAATCTCCCGTTGCTGGCTAATCAGTATGTGCTGCTGTTCAGCAAGTTTTTGCTGCAAATCTACGATGATCTGCTGTTGGCTTTTTAGCATTTCAGTGAATTTCTCATGCCCTTTAGCAAGGTGCAGCTGCAGTATTAGGGCATCTTCAGATGGAACTTCATTTTCTCCTAAAATAAAAATGAATTATTATTGACCAAGAAAAGTATTTTTCCAGCTTGCTCTATTATCTCTTAAAAAACATTCAAATTTTAACAAGTTAATGAAAAGTCTCACTAAATTCAAGTCATTCTTATAAGGCCAGTTCTTTACCATCTCTGTAGCCCCTTCACAGGACTCTCAAGGTCTTCCATTTCATAAGCAACATTTATAGTTGTAGACATTAAAAAAAAATCACAATCAAGTCACATGGTTCAGGGCATAAATTATTAATCACTGGGGTTCAATAACAGATTAATCATTCCTATGTACATGGTCAAATACAATAAAGTGTAAATGGTCAATTTTCAAAGTAGAGGTGATAAAATGAGATGATAAAACTTGCTGAGAATACTAAGCTATTAAGGGTAGTAAAAGTAACTGTCGACTGCAAAGAGCTGCAAAAAGGAGTCTATGATGCTGAGTAGCAGCAATAAAATGCCAAAAGAAACTCAAAGGAGATAAAGGTGATATGAGGCACCCACTGGAAAAAAAAAAAGTCTAAGTTTTCCATACCAAATGTTGCCCTTGTTGGACTTTATCACCACTTGGAAACAATCTTGAGGTAATATATCATATATATATATACATATATATGAGGATATAGATGTTGGGCTACAGAGCCATCACTTCAGTGGCCAAGGTCAAAAAGGCAAATAAAATGCTAGGACTAATTAGAAGAGAAGTACAGGACAGAATAGAACGTATCCTTATGACATTATATTAATCAACAGAGCATCTTTAATACAGCATGCAGTCCTGTTTCCCCGGCTCAAAAAAGGGCACGGAAATACTTTAAAAGTTCACAAAAGGGCAGCAAGGAAAATCTAATGTATGATACTGCTATAATACGAGAAAGTATAATATGATGAAAGTATCAATGTAATCTGATTTTCTGTGGGTTTGTGTCTTCCATTTGCCTGGCTGAGTAAGTACCACTACCTTTGCTACCTTTCTCCTACAGAATACAGAGCAACAACCAAGCTGCATCTGTCCTACTGGCGGAAAAGATTAACAGCTAGATGCAAACTTTCAAATGTTCATATTCCACTTCTCTCTTTAACTACCTCTTACAAAGTTTATACAACCTTGTCTACTTTTAATACCTCTGTCTGCTGTCAAAGTTGCCTGATATCACCCCATAGGTTTGACAGATACTGGGCAGCACACTGTGATTGCCTATCAAGATTTTTCATCAACCTACAGGGGCTCTATTCATGCTTGAGTCTGGAAAGACACTAACAAATTCCTTTTCACAAAACTTCTGCTCTCAGAAATGTGGCTTACAACCAAGAATACAACACACAAAAGAGCACAGGTCTTTGCCAAGTATTTTGGCTCTACAAGTGACAACATAGTGCAAAAGGGCTACGCCAGGTATCAGCAAGAGTCACATCTTCAAAGCAGATGGAAAGTCTGTAAGGAAAAGGGCAGCCCTTACCTGGCCAAGTAAAGCATATGCACCTAGAAAAATAGCAGACAGAAGCTGGCATATTGAGGCTTTTGCTGTTATGTTGACTACTGTCACTTAATTGTTTCTCGATAGACCCCCCTGTAAGTTTTCTGAGGTGGACTTCATCCTCTTGTCCTGCATTAATGATTTCTTGCATGCTGTGATCATGCATGAGAACAGGGCTCCAAGCTAATACCGCAATACAGTTACTGATAAAAATAATATAAACATAGTAAATAATGATTACAATATTCTTATAATATCAGAAAACCTCAAATGTAAATGTACTGCCCTAGGAAACTGCTTCATAGTACTAACAGTGGCTTTTACTGTAAATGAGCTGTGTACATGTCTGCCTTTATCAATAACTTCAGAAAGAGATGATCTTGACTTTAAGCTTGAAATGCTAACAAATATAGGTTTTTAAGGAACAAAGAGTAATGAAAGTAACAGCATTAAACTCCCTTTTTCTAGGGCTTTTTACTTACTTTCTCAATGCAAAAGGAAAAAAGAAATAGCCTTCACAGAGGTGAGGGAAAGTCCAACTGCACCACTTAAAAGTCAGCCTAGGGAACTGCCTCTGAGGAACTGCGAGAGGGAGTGAATCCTACAGTCAAGGATATATTACCAAATCACACTTTTCTAAAAACACTTTTCCTCTCCAGTTCTCAGTGACTGAGATTCAGGGCCCAATAACAATAACATTTTTAATTATTCCAGCTATCACAGATTTATAGACAGGGAGAATACAGGCCCTCCTGAGACAGGTTATTGGTCTCTTTCCATCCCAGGAGCCTGGGATTTTTTCACACTCACAAGCAAAACTATGACAGCAAAGAAAGTTTAACTAAAGCCCTGATTCAGTAAGAGACATAAAGCAGAGCTTATTTTTAAGCAGGTACTTAAGGAACATTGTCTTCAATCAGTAACTGTCTGGCTTGCTGGCAGTAACAGTGGCTATAATTTTAAGTACTGACTGTAGTGAAGCTTACTTATGTGATGGACCAGCTTTCAATTATCTCTGCCCTAAAAAGCTTTAGAACTTTGTAACAACAGCTACATTCCACTCCATCAATTTAGCTGTGCTCCTTTTGGCTGTCTAAAGCTCACCTGGTGAGAACAAGGCCTAACACAATCTTATGAGATTGTTTGTTTTTCTCTCATTTTTACCCATTTTGCAGTACTAAGACTAAACGTATACTTAACAGTATAAGAGGCCCTTCACTGCACAGTACAGTCAGTGCTACTGGTAGTCCACAGGGTATAATAAAGGTCTTGCATGAAAACGAATACTCTAATGAAAATAAGCTACATTCAATTCAGTAGGTGGAATGTCTTGTTTGCCAAAAGAATGCTGAAAGAGAAGGCTAAAATAGTTCTGATGCAGTGTCCTAAATGTGGTCTTGATTCTCTCCATTAACTATATAAAGGTAAGGCATGATGAACATGTCAGATGGGGATGTCTCTATCACAGACATCTAACATTATGAGAAGAACTCCACTGCAAGTAATGTTTACACATTAGTAGATGTCAGCAATCCCACTTTCCACATTCCCCAAACAAGCATCAAACAGGTACACCCACTACTCACCCAACACTCAGATGTTCCCATGACCACAGATGCAGTATTACTTTCCTTGCACATGCATGCCACACACAGCCATGGCAAGGTCTCTTTTTGCAGACATCTTCATGCTTCCAGGACCAATCCATGGTGCAAACATAACATCATATATGAACTTCTGCTACATTTCCCTAGTATGTGTCAAAGAACATGTCATACTGAGGGCGTGTTGCATGGACAAGGTAGCCCTCAGGCACAATCTGAGGGGCAGAGGCTAAAAACAGGCAGTCATCCTACTGTGAGGAAGGGAAGGTGAGATTGGGACCAGAGAGCACAGGGCCATCTGACAGCGTTGGTCACTCCTGGCAACCACAGGACATCAGAGCACTGGGCTGAAGGCACTGCTCAGTGCACAGACAGCAACAGCGTGAGAACCTACAACCTTGTTCACTAGGTTTGGCAGGTATGAGATAAAGCAGTTGCATATTATTTTGCCCAAATGCAGGTGTTAGCAGCTGCAGAGAAGTCTGCCCAAAAGAAAACAACAGAAAGATGGGTCTAATAGGGAAAATGAAGGATTTAATGGCAATTAATGAGTGAGGAAACACAGGAATACAAAGTAAATTTAAAAAAAAACCAAAAGGTCCTGTGCATTCTTTCTTTTGAGATGCCAGTCTCTCATCTGAAGTCAGGTGTACTCACGGTGCTGCTGAGAAACAGTAGTGACAAACTTGCAGAGGAACAAGCTCATCTGATCTGAAAATGAATACAAGTCTGCACTCCAGCATCTTCACCTGGCTAACAGAAGTGGCAGTTCAGCTGCAGTTTGAAGGAGCTTTCCAGATAATAGCTGTGGTGCTGGTGATACTGGCTGAAAAGATTATGATGTCCGTGTGATCCCCACAGAAAGACTGTGCTGGATCTGGCAGGCAGCTGGTGGAGAGTAACAGTCACCAGCCTTATGCAGATGAGCCTGCAAACACACGCACAGCGCTGGGAATCAGCTGGAGCCCCCGCTACTGGCCTGTATCTTGGAAGACTGATAGCAGGCGTGGTCTTCAGCAACCATTCAAGTAGACTGCACCTCACATGAATGGGGCTACACCACCAGTTGAACAAAACTATTATTCTGCTCACCAAAACACAGCTTTCTCTGCCAGGTAAACTGGAGGAGAGACTTCTCTTAGTGACTGAAGAATCATTGCAAATCTACTCATGCACTGTCACAGAGGTGGTAGTCACAGGCTGGGGTGGGCCAACAAGTCTCCATCTGTGGATGGTGAATTAAGCCAGGCAGAAAAATAGCCTTAGAGTCACCTACACAGTGTATTCCAGCTTCCCTGCTGTCTGAGGAGAAGGCAATGCCAAAGAAAAACCCTATGCAGCTGACCTCTGAGTGATGTGCTGAAATGGTAATAAGACAGAAATATTCCACTAAAAACAACAGAAAGACAGGCCTGTTTCTTCCTGAATAGATGGTTTCCTCTGCTTTCAGCTACAGCACCTTAGATGTGAAACTGAAGGGCCAGACAGCCTTCTGTTTCTTTCTTCCACCAGGAACTAACAGTATCTTTATCCTTGATCTAATCCCACTAGAAATCCCCACGACGAATTCTCTGTACATGGCTGCCAAAGAAAGCTTCTCTTTCGGGGTGATTGAGGAAGAATTAGGAGGATGGGTGAGGATGTACAGGTGTCAGATAATGTTATAAACCTGTGTTCTTTCTGACTGTATGACCAGGTCCTGGAGGCTAAAATTAATGTACAATTGCCTGGGCTGGAGCCATACACCTACGCTGTCCATAGAAAGTTCAGACATCACACTGCAATCATGCAAAAGATGTACGGGGCACAGGAAAAATACTACAGTATTTTGTCTCCTGCTAACTTAAGTCATATGCTGAGCACACGGAGCAGCCTCAACTCACAAGACACTGCAAAGATGACTGGGAACAATAGGGCAGTCACTTTGAGTACTGGAGGCAACTCTGTGCACTCTGACTAACCCCACGCTCCTAGAGCTCCTCTAAGCCTGTCTGCAGCATATTCACTGCTGCACTCACAAAGTCTCTAGATTTCCTTCAGAGGGACTCTTGCTGGTCCCCACATGCTACTGACTACCATGGGTAGTTCTCTCTGAATCTGGTTCTTCTTCATGAAGTTACCTCTGTACTGCACATCTGTAAGACAGATGCCACACCTGCACAATGAGATTTATCCACAAAATTTCATGTTAGAAAAGCCACCTTCCCTACAATAGAGACTGGGAACAGCTCTTGAATGAGCTCGCAGTTTCCCCTAGCAAGGCTCTTTGGAAGACTAGAACTGCAGTATGCTCTTCATTAGTCTTACTTGCATTTGTCATGTCATGTTCAGTGCATGCTCTTGTTGAAATGCAATCGTAGATGTGTTTCCCCTAATTACATGTCTGATTATCACATTTTGTTGTTCTGCTTGTTCTAGTAGACAAGCCATACCGGAATTGCTACGGAGAACTATACTCATTACTAAGATCCACCACCCCAGCTGCAAATGGAGATTGAACAAGGTATTCTCTGTACTAATGCAGGAAACACGCTGATCTGTGTTCAAAATGTCTCAGGCAAATGCAGAGAATGTTAGAGGTTTCAGGCAGAGCAGAATACTGGATGCTTGCCTGTACACTGACTTGATGGAAACCAAAGACAGTCCACATGGCTTGTTTTTTTGTTCCTGATGCCAAGACCATGGAATTTCTGCTAGAGGTTGATGAATCCAGTATGATATTCTTCCACTCCTAGGAGAGAAAGCTGCCCTGTGAATGCTTGGGTCCAGTCTATGGAAAAGAAAAAACAGGTATGTGTGTCCTTTGTACAGTCTGGACAGAAGCATGGCTACAGCAGGTCTCACCCACACCAACTGCCACCACGATTGCTGCAGTAGGTCTGGGTATGGGCTGGTGCCAACCAGTGTCACTCGCTGGCCATAAGGCAAAAACAGTGAGAGGGAAGAACTTCTGAAGGTGCAGTTGTCCTCATCTGAAAACTCTCACTCACACACAGAAGCTCATGTGTTATCACAGGTTTGCTCAGTGTGCTTCCACGAGATTACGCGGTTTAGCGGGTAGCACTGTACACTGGTTTCCCTCCAACATACAGGATGCTTCTCCCTGCCACAGGAAGGAGATGAATGCACAAATCCATGACTGCCACTGGCCGTAATGTATAATCTATTCTTGATGCGTTCAAGGATTTTATTAATAGAAACTTATAACCCCACTTCTGTTCCTCCAAGTCTTCACCTGGCAACAAGCCTGCAAAAAGCATAGAATTGAGAGTACAGTGAACTCTGCATTGAGTCTCCAAAATCTCCAGCATCTTCACTCTCTGACTCTTTTGCTTTAACTTCCCTTATTCTGCTTTCCTCTGACTCACGTCGGGGGGGGAAAGGATCTAACTTTAAGGCCTAGGAAATGAAGGGTGCATGTAACTCACCATTTTAGCTGGAAGTGCTGATGGTACTGAAGACTGGGCAGCACAGCCTGATTCAGGTCCTCTGAAGCCAGCCAAAGAGTAAGAGGATGTTTGGAGAAAGAGGTCATGCTGAGCTGGATGCTCTTTGTAAGACCTTCATGGAGATACAGCATGTCTGCTTTCAGCACCATCCAAGCCGTATTAGTCTTTTCTGTCCATGCAGAATGCCCCTATTACTTGCCAGGGCTTGTACTACACAGAGACGGACTTGGTAAGGACAAAGAAAATGCAAATATCCTGGGTCCTTTTGCAAAAGGGAAGCATGACGGTTATGATGATAGTATAAAGAGTATGCACAGAAGCAGGGAAAATGGAGGCTAACCATACTGACTTCTCTGTTTACTGTCCACCTTGGGTCACGGAGCATACAGAGGTTCTGTAAGACATCTGGGAGCAGTATCAAGTAAGATGAAGGTAGGCAGTGTTACTGCACTAGGCACAGGGGAGATTCAATCTCAGCCCTGGGACTGGAATTGCCACTAAGTGCTGGTGTCTGCTTTGGAGAAGCTGTCACTTCACTAAGTAGACGTTGGTAACAAGGCTTGGCATGCATTCTGGTGTCTGAAGCAGCCACAGCCCTCGGATTACCCACACAGATGTGACTAAGTTTAAATGACCTTCTTCATACTTTCCATTAACATCAATGGGGGATAAAATAAATCAAAATCAGCTTCCTCATATACTTCCCATCTTTCAAATGAGGCATTACACCAGAACCTGAACTGCTTTGTGGTCACTAAAGATCTGGTGGTGCTTTTCATGTGGGTAAACCCACATATCCCAGGCAATTACATAGCAACTTCTGCTGGCCTGTGAGTAAAACCATGGACAAACCTGGCTTCCTACAAGGATACTCCATGGACCGGAGCTGTGCTCTGGTTGATTGACAGACAAGTGCTCTGAATGATGTGCAGTAAGAGACTCTCTGCATTTTTACTTCTCCTAGCTATTACAGCAAGACAAGTTGTAAGCAGCAGCAAGTTTCTCACCAACGGCACCGGTCTGTCCATTCTGGGTGTGGATCACACACACGCCCCCTAAAGCCTTGTACAGTGTTGCTATAAATTAAAAGCCACAGAAATACTCTCCCTGTGAAGGAAGAGACAGTTAGAGGTCTTACACTTGTTTAAAAATAGCACCAAAAAGAAAGCTTGCCAAATTTCACCTGCTCTGGATCAGCTATGCGCACGTGTGTGTGTGGAGGGGAGGTGGAGAGAGGAGACAAGGCAGTAGTTCCCCCATGCATCACAAACACCAGTGCTAGATCTGCCTCCCAATTCTCCCAAAATGAGGAGGTCTGGTGTACCCGTGTCGGTGTTCTTATGACCAGGCTCCCTGAGGTGCTCAAGCCCCTCAGCAGATTCCTGCCAGGCATGGGGGGACTCGGTACCCCTCCTGGAAAAGCCACTACGGCCTGCAAGAACCCTGGCAGAGCTGCGGACCTCGGCGTCCGCTGCTCCGGAGGTAAACCTCCCGCTTTCCCGGCCCCCGCAGGGCGTCTCGCACCTGGCTTGACGTCGCAGGTGAGCTGCACTCCCAGGGCGCCCCCGCCCAGCTCGGAGGCGGCGTAGACAAAGTCGTCTCCCGCGAACTGGGCGGCTCTCTCGGCGGTGCGCAGAAAGGCGGGCTCGGGGCAGCCGTCGGCGGGGGCGGCGCAGCCCGGACTGCGGGGCCGCGG
>NW_010162675.1:312-13068 GCF_000695765.1 Mesitornis unicolor | reverse complement strand
GAGGCAGGAAGGGCCTGTGACAGGGGTGACCCAGGCCGTGACTCAGCAGGACTTTCCCTGCCTCTTCCCCTGCAAGGGAGGGCAGGAAATTTCCAAAGAATGTGTTCACAGCAAACACAGCTATGAGCTGGGATTTAAAGCAAACTCACATGCCCACAGACAGTAAAAAGCCAGCAGAGTAAACCCAGCATTGAACCACTAACACCCAAAAAATGAACGCCTTCTCCATGGGAAGTTGGACACCACAACCCAGCAGCCTTCAATGCTGTTGGTGCCCACCACTGAACTCTACCATTTAGTTGAGCATGGAGGCTATACCATAACTGTTTGTCATTTAAGCACTCCTCTGTTTGACTATAAATAACGCAGATCACATTTGTGGAACGTGATTAATGAACAGGACTCGAAACTCCAGCCCACACAGTAGCTGTGGGTAAATAAGAAGTTCTGTATAACCACACACCCAGGATAGCTTATTCTTGGCAGAAAAAAACTCCTACACTCACTCTACCACAAATTAAACTATCTTAAAATAACAATATGTTAACTGCGACTGCATAGCATCAGAACCTCCAGGGGCTGTCTAAGCCGACACCCCACCTCTGACAAAAGCCTGTGGAAGAGTAAAAGAGCTGGACACGCATGCAGTAGATGCACCCCAATAAGAAGCACTCAGCCACTTCTTATTTCTGGCACAGGACTGCTGAGCCAAATGTGGTGCCTTCACGTTCATCAAGTGATGATGCATTTCTCTGCACAACACCTCCGTGATCAGGACCTTCACGTGGGGTTCTGAGCTCAGCACCTGACGACTTGCTGAATAACTCAACAGAATTCAAGGAGACAGACACAGGTGACACACAACCCTTGTTTCACATTCACCATGCACCCACATCACTCAATTTTACAGGCTTTTACCACCTCTCTGCTTCCTTTCCCCCCTGAAACACCTCCCTCTGTCCTTTTTCAAGTGCTACTATGTTTTGAGGCCTGAGGAAGGGACTGCACAGCACTTGCCCCATCGGCATACCATGCATGCGTGTAGCAGCACGATAACAATCTTTGTTTTGCTCTGTACTATTTCCATAACAATTCCCACCAGTTTATTTCTTTGGCTGCCACAGCACATTTTGGGAAAGCCATCCAACACCAAGACCCTGACTCTGAGAAGTTATTGCCTGCCATCTCACTGCCCAGGCACTCAGCTTACAGCCAAGCGACTGACATTCCTGTTGTATTTCTAATTATTTGGTTTAATTCTTGTTGTGCTCTTCACCACATCCGCACTTGGCACTCGGCTTTGAGCACATTAACGGCAGCAGCAGACCTTGCCATCTGACTTCTCGCTCTTTTCCAGATCATTTATGAGTATTTTGAAAGTTCACAAGCCCTAAACAGATGCCTCCACTGTGAAAACGAGCAAGCTACCCCTGCCCTGTTTTGTCCCTTGGCCAATTGCCTGGCCACAGCAGAATCCACCTCCCCACTCCACGGCCACTGAGCCCTCCCAAAAAGCCTTTGGTGAGGAATGTTTCAAAAAAGGGCTTGAAAAACCAAGCACACTGACTGGACGTCCCAATGCTACGGCCGTTCTTACCAATATATCGAACTCCAAAGCCAGCAGCTCCCTGCTAACAAGGTCCTCATAACCACATCTAGTTTTCAGCTATTAAGCTAACCCCACTGAATTGTCAATCGCCAGCTCTATCTCCCAGCCAAAATAATTTGCAGTTTTGCACACAAGAAAGAAATAACGAGCCCTAGAATCGACATGGCAATTTCTTTCAAGTTAAAAGCAAAAGAACTTCACTTTCCTTCCAACATATCTAAAAACAAAACAGTAATTTGGTTAACCACAAGTATTACAAGCCTTCCCATGATAAGGCTAGCTTCAAATCACTGAAAAATAATTACTAAGATGGCTTCTGTTGATTTAAAAGTACATAGTGATTTCCACTTCACTGACTATATTCATTTTGTTGATTCATTTTATACAAATTAAAACAAGCCATTCATTTCAATAACTGTTCTTCACTCAACAGTTTGCTGCCAACTGATGGGAAGAGAAAACCACTACAAATTCTGTATTCAGTCTTCAGAGCAGGGGTTTTGCACATCTGCATTTTCCCCCGGGGGGCAAGGAGGAGCCGAGTTTTCATTGACTTGAACAATATTTATTTCATACAAAGAGTTTTCCAGGGGGAAATGCCTGCCTATCAAGGGTTTCAATATGACAGTCAGGTCTCTAATTACTGAATGGGAAGGTATGTTAACGATACCTTTTACCACATAAAAACTTAACAGAAGGAGGCTAACAGAAGTTACTTGGCTAGCTACAACTGTTTGAATTACCGATTTTAATCAAATAACATCAGTTATCATGTGGTTTTCCTCTAATTATTTAGTTTCAGCATTTACCTTTGTCCAAGCTATTCATCTGCAGTTGGGAAATTTGTAATAGGTTGCACAGCTTATTTAAGGGTTGAACTGTCTGCATTTTACCTCTCCACTGATTAAAGGGAAATTAATGTCCCAAGAAGGTTTAACAAGCATGTCCATTCCCCAAGTAAACCTTCTCCTCCCAAACCGCCCCTTGCAGCCAAAAAAGGGCTTACTGGATGGTCAATTAAAACAAGGAATTAATGCTGGTGAAGAAAACCACAGCCTTAAGGGCACAGTCGATCGCGTCTCTTCCCTTCCCACAACCCCAACACTGCCAGTTGCGAAAGATCCCAGTGACGCTGGGTTTTGTTCCTTTTCTGTCTTAGAACGTTACATTTTTACAATTTTCTTTCAAGCCCTTTCTGCTAGATGTATAAGCCCTCATCTTCAGGGTAAAAACCACACCTTGTACTCCTTTTTCTGATCCCCAGTCTTTCTGTGCCCATTTCTCCGTGCTGTCTTTACACCGTTTCCAAATATCTGCTCATTCTCTTGGGGTTTTTTTGTAAAGTCTGGAGTTCTCTCCTTTTTCATCCCGCTCACCCACCCAGTCGATAACACAAAAGGTACTGGCAAGAGCTGCTCTCTCAAGGAGAAACCCACAACTTCATGTGTGTGAGAGAACTGTGATTTGGATTCTCCAAACAAATTCTGTGCATGGAGGTGGGGCAACAGGAACAGGTATAAAATATACCAACACAGCCATAAAATTTCACACCAGTTTTGAGAAGGGCAAGGGGAAGAAAGACAGTCCTGAAGATATTCTTTGCTCCTTCACGAGGAAAGCTTCCTCCTCAGTCCCAGAAAGACAGTGTCCTTTCTCCTTGCCCATCTTCGTCTCCGATCTCCCTCCCAGGGCTTCCCCAGCCTACAGCACCTCCAGTGCTCCCCCTCCTCTCTTCCACGGGGAACGTGGCAGCCTCACCCAGCTGCTGAGTCGCTCCATCCGCCGCTCCTCATCAGCTGCCCCTCTGCAGCGCCTACATCTGATTCCCAGAGCCACCCCACGCTGTGTGGAGCGGCCGGCAGCAGCAGCCGGCAGGCAGCAGCGGAGGGGACTGCTGAGCAGCTGCTTTGCGCACAGGCCTGGGACAGACGTTTTTATGATTTATTAAGCTTATTGTAGCGTCGTAGCATTATGATTGCATTCCAACAATTGTCTCCAAGTATTTATGGGCAGAGCTACTCGGCATTAATTATTGTCTGGTTTAAAAAAAGTAAAACATTAAACCTCTGATATCTTGACCACCTACTCCTTCAGTATCAAAACCTCTCGAATGATGACAGAGGCAGAGGCAAGCAATGGCAAGTGCAAAGATCCCAAAAGGCACTTTTTCAGCTCAAGCTTCACATACTAGCACGTAGTCAAACCTGCTAAACTACAGAGGATTCAAGATGTTTTACCATTTTTAGCTTTTAATTGAAAAATGACGTGGAAGCAACATAATTTCATTGAAACCTGGCAGATCAGAGACTCCGTAAAATAAAACTTCTGTCCTATTTGAGATTTCGTTTAAGCCTCAGAAGATTTTATATCAGATGATGATGAACATCTGCTGTCTTCTCCTTGTATAAACTGGTGTCCCAGCACTTCTCACTTGCATTACTCAGTGCTGAAAAGTTCATCCTGGAAAGTTTTTTCACATGTAAAAATTTCAGCTTGAACTTAAAACCACAAAACATTCCCTTTGGATTTAAAGAAAACCCTCAGTTTGGCCAAAACAAACCCATTATAACACACACTTCTTTCTCCAAGTTGCAAACATTAAAATTAACAGTTTAAATGACAATTCTCACACATGCTTTCCATTTTCTCCTCAAAGGAGCCAACATTAAAAAAGCAAGTATTTAGCTTGTCCTGTTGCTATATCGTATTTTGGTCTGTCCAACCTGTAAAAGTTACTGTAAGGACATCAGCGAGCTACCCAAACCTCATTTTACCTTCAGCTTCTGTGCACCAAGAAAGCCATATAACCAGTAACAAACAGGGAAGTAAAATGGGAGCAACTTTCTGAAGCCATAGTGCATCCTGCAAGGCATTGACAGTAATTTAAAACATTTACCGCTTATTGGAAGTAGCTTACCTGAAGGACAGGCACTTTTTGTGGTGTGTTTTGTGGTGACTGGTGAAGCTGTGCCCAGGGCTGATGATGAGGATGTGGGGGTGGTGAGGACTGATGATGTATCCCTGGATGAGGCTGCATGGGAGGACAGGTTGGCATTTGCTGCTGAAAAGACTGCTGCTGACTAGGAAGCTGCTGACCAGATATTAGTCGCTCCTGTATTGCTTGTGGATCTGCAAGGCCAACACCTGGACAACCATTTGGTCTCATGTGCCCACCCATCTCCCGCGGTGTCGAAGACATACCCATAAACGGACGATTCTGTTGCATGTTTCGGGGGCCTATATTCCTTTGTCCAATTCCCATGGCACCAGGGGGTTGGTGTGACGGCTGAGGATGGGGTATATTTGGATAACTGCCGACTTCCATGGGTATTCCAGCACTACCGGGCCTAACCTGCGGAGGAGGCGTGCCCGCTGGATTACTCATTGCTTTCATAGGTGACATGGGAGGTGGAGAGGCATAAGTTCCCTGAGGCTGTGAAGGGTGCATAGTTTGCGTGTTCATTTGGTTAAGTGAGCCACTCGGGTGGATGGGCTGCTGGTGCATTAGTCCTTGACCACTGTTTGATGGAAATCCGACAGCATTTGGGTATCTTGGTACAGACTGATTCATTGGAGTGTTGTTTGTAAGGCCTAAATTCTGATTCATCCCTGTATTATTAACTAATCCCTGATTAAGGTTACTGTAAGGATATCGAGAATACTGCCCTGAGTTGTTTATAGTAGGTGAGGGTACCGTCTGGCTCCGAGAACTAAAATTAAGTGTTTGCGGCCTAACAGCACCCTGCTGGGGAGGATTAGGGGAGAATCTGGGACTGTGGGCTACTGATTCTCCATGGAGAGCAGCGGGGGGATGGTGGTGAAATTGCTGGACTGAATGTCGCAAAGAAGGTGCCATACTGGGATTCTGCTGGGGCACATGAGACAAGTGGCCAGGTCCTGAGGTGGCAATGAAAGGGTTTCCCTGATTGAGGCCTTCCTGGCCTTGAGAAAACTGGTTCATCCTCTGCTGCTGCGGCTGACCGTGCTGCTGCATTGAAAAGTCGCCGCGAGCCATGTAGTTTCCCATCTGCTGCATGTGCTGAGGATGGCCCTGCCCGGGGGGTCCGGAGGGGGCCTGCGGCGGCTGCGTCGCTTGCGGTTGCTGCTGCTGCTGCTGCTGGTAGGGTGCTCTGATCTGATCTGGCACTTGAACCGCCCGTGGGCCCCACATGGAGCCACTGTCTACGAAGGGTTGCCCGTGCCTTTCGTTCTGCATGCTGGGGTAGACTCCCATCTGACCACCAGCACTGCTGCCGTGGGGAACCTGAGGAACCGGAGGGTTGTGATACTGCGAGTGAGGAGACGCGATACCATTCCCAGGGGCGTTGCTGATCATCCTGTTCGGCTGATCCATCAGGTGCATTTTCTGCTGTTCGTACTGATTATAGTGATCAAAATGGGTCAACTTGGCCTGATTTTGATTTGCAGGGGGATGATGAAGAGATGACTGTAAAGGGGGAAATCCTTGATCCATGGGCATTTGCTGCCCCATTGGATTTACTGTATTTTCAGGATATCCACATTCTCCAAGACCTTCCAGCCCTTCACTGAAAATATTCCCATCTTCTCCAAACAGACTCATCATTCCTGGATCTGCCATCTTTTTCCAGCACACAGCTCCTCAGAGCTACAACTAGAATGCTAGTCTGTGCTTCACCTCGGTGAGGTGTTTTGTCCTCAAAGCCTTTAATCCTCAACTAATCTCCTTCATGTCATTCCATATTTCCTTAATTCTTTTGGACCACGCAGTGTCAGGCAAAGTCTGGTTACTGCTCCTAGAAAAAGCGGGGGAAGGGGGAGAAAGAGAGGAAGATATTGAAATAATAACATCAGGCAATGTAAAGAAAACATACTTCAGTGTTTTTTTAAGACAATTCAAGCTAGTTTCAGCCCTTGAGATGCATTTTTAAAATCTATTTCACTTTACGAAGGATTCGTTAGCTTTATCAGAAGCTTTATTACGACAGAGAGTTAGAAAGCGAGCAAAACACAAGCCTTAACCTTAAATTAATCCATTCACTACACTTCCTAGTGCTCCTTTCTTGGGTGGAACAGAACAAAAGAACACAACATGCAGCAGCAGCAGCTGCCACAGCAGGTAGGCAGATGTATGAATATCGCCAAGCAGCCCATCTGCCGAACTAAAGCCCTGAAAACGCTCTAGTTACCAGCAGCGTGTCCTAACCTTATTCCCTTGAGCTGCGTAATCAGATGAGCAAGCAGAAGCACCAAGTCCTCTGACGGGCTCAACTTAGTTATACGGACAACAGATTTTTTTCAAATGCACGCAGAGGTGACCCCCTGAAACGTACCAAACTCCAAGACTTAGCATTTAGGAAGAAAAAGTAATATATTTTTATAAAACACACAGCTTATCTTAATTTAATGAAGTTGTAAACTGAAAGGCACGCTGCCTCTTCCCATGTAAGCAAAACTATATGCTTAATTTGTAGAATATAATGAAATTCAAAAGCTTCATTCTATGATACGGTGGATTTCTGCATCCATACCCTAATTTCTGTCATGATGATAACAGGGAACACTATCACTGGAGTTCATTACTCATCAGGCAATCATGCTACTAACTGCAACTACAGCATTTTAGAGGACCACACTCAAGTTTTGTGCTCTCCAGAATTACAATCTTGCAAACTCACTCAGGAGAATTAGCAATGGCAAAAGAATTAAAATAATTAAATGCCAACCTAACAAGGTACGCACACGGACTTAGGGAAAAAAAAGCAAAAGCAACACACAGTAACAGATTCAGAAAGGTTCCTGTTTCGGTTTTTCACAGGGAAGACCAGGGTGTTCCGAAATACGTCCCCTGTCCCCTCCCTGCAACAACTTGAAAGATTTTGTTCGGATCTGCTCATTATGAACAAAACTGGTCCAGTGCTATCTTTTCTTCTCAAGATCAGAATTTTAAATGCTGTGTCTTACACCTCAAAATAAACTTCAAGAGGACAGTCAAGGAAGCCCAGCCATGTAGCAAACAAGACCTCCTATTTTTGCATCTTTGTTGCAATTTAGTAGCAACTGTACTTGCAGATGCCAACTTGCCCTTAATCAGTGATCAAAGAAAAAAAGATTTACAAGTTTGTACTTTCACATGGCTTTTTTTTGTTGCAGAGGAGGGATACTTTCAGTCCCTTTTGACACAAAATGCCAGGCCAGACTATTTTAACTGAAAGCAATTTGTCCCAGACAAGCTTTAGGGAGAAAATATCAGCACATTTATTACACCTTCTTGCAGCCATTGTCAAGAGGACCTTCTACAGCAAGAAGCAGAGGGCAAGAGGAAAAGCACAGGCATTTATCACTCCTCTTAAAATAGCATTTGAATGTCACCTTTAAAACCACACTCTTAAATCTCTTTAGTGCTCAGCTGGGATATTAATACTTATATTTCTAAATCACTTGGGGGTAAATTCCTAAGAGCCATCTTCATCTCTGATATCTATTTCTTTTTATTTCGTTTTCTTTATTAAGCAGAAGCCGTCTGTAATATTTACCACCTCAATCAGTTCATTAAAGCACAGCATAAGGAATTTCCAGCACCAAGGTGAGGAGGAGCCCCCCTCACCACCACAAGCTTTTTAGTATTAAGACTGCTCCAGAGCAGACCACTCCGCTGTGGTGAAGACCCCTCCAGTGATTTAAGGTTGCTTGAGGACTTCTGATGCCGCTACCTCTGGTGATGTACAGCACCATCAGAAGCTGGCAAGGCTGGACATTGGTGCGTGCTGAGAGTCTCTATCCCACAGAACAGTTTTTGCTTTGCTGAAAAGCAGAGTGCACAGATACTGTTACCTCCCAACCGCTGACGTACCCTAGGCAACATCAAACTTGAGCCAAGCGGAGGATCTCCCCCATCAGCTATCCTGTTTACAGGAATTATGAACAGGTAAGAATTTTCACTCATTTATTATATAAATCACACCTACTTAAAGGACCATTTCTGAAGACAAGCATGCTTTACTGTCCTGAACCACTTATACTTTGCAATAAATAATAACCACTTGGCAATAAAAATACCTGAAATCTACCCAGATACCACAGAGAATTCTTCTGTTACAGACAAGCTAACAGAGCATCTCCAGAAACATGGTTACAAGTATCAAGCACACGTGAATCACACTCCTTCCCCTCTTACTGCTCATCAGCTGCCAGGCTACCAATAAAGCTCAAGTGAGAGTCAGCCACCAGCTGACAGCCAACCTTGGCTAATGCTACCATACCCAAAAAACCTGTTACCATACCCAGAAAACCAAGTCAGGAAAGGGTAGGGTGTTGTTTAATTAAACACGCTATAATCCTGCCCAGGTGACTCCATCCCAATTTGCAGGTTTGGACTAGGGACTGTCCCTCACAATGATGGAGATGGGCCAAAAAGCCTAGCATTTGCCTGGCTTCTTGAGCACATGCTCTTTAAAAGCAATCTCTAAGTTTATGATGCAGTTCGTATGCAAAAAAATTCACCATCTAAATTAAGAACGAAAACACCATTTGCCACTACTTATTATTTTAGCTCTGCATTTGTATCTGAAGTGTGAATAGATTTCATGCTTGAGACATTGATCCTAAAGCTATTAGGTTTAAAACACACAGGGTGAGAACGTGTTTGAGAAGATGTCCCTAAGCTGTAGTTAAGGTTTAGCCTTAAATTTAATGATCACAGCCCTTTACACAGCCAGAAGTTGTGCTCTCACAATCCTTACTCCACTTCCCCAAACAGAAGTCACACCTCTGATGTGATATATGGTTAATAGCATTCGTTGAAGAATGAAACACAGTAGCAGATAAAGCCTGATCAAAATTAATCAACCAACTTTTTGGTAAGAAAACAGTTAATATTGGAATTACCTTGTAAGCTCTCCACCTCCTGCACTAACAGGATAGATGCCTTCTAGGTAAGCAAGTCATGGAGTCACAGCCTTAGAAGCTGCAGTCTTTCTTTGCTTCTTTCACAAATAATGCAATTTCTTTGCTTAAATTCTCATGACTGGTCCAAAAATAATAACAAAAATTCCCCCACAAAGGTAGGGCCTACATGAAGCAGTAATTCTAACTACGTTGAATTCACTAAGCACCACTGATCACTTCCCCATGAAGGCAGGCAACTAACAGCAAGACCATGTTAAACTCCACTTAAAGTCCATTTTGGCTTAAGTAGTTAAAAAAAAAACCCCAAACTTACTCATGGATCTTCTTCTTAAAACCAACAGACATGCATGAAGCAATGACTATTTTCCAGGCCTTAGGAAGGCAGATTGCTGAATAAAAGTGTGACTGTATGAAGAGAGTGATTAAAAAAAAAAATCTTACCCAAATTATACAGATTTTGCTACAAAATTCTAGAGCTTTTCTGTTCTTAAACATGAAAAATTGCACCAAGACCAAACTAAAGAGTCAAGAAACACATTTCCTTAAGACTGCCTAGACAACCTATTTCTGTCCAAAGCTACCAGGGCACAGTCAATTGCTTAACAACCCTGTTGTCTCAGCAGACAAAGCTTACATTTACTCCACTCTGCAACATTCCAGTCCAAAACAGCTAGACCTCAAATTTAAGTAGCATTTAACCATTGCTCAACTTAATATTTCAGAGCTGCATGGACTCAGTAGCCCTGGGCTGCTTCCCACTTTTAGGAGTAGAACAAAACTGGCTGCTGCATACGTACAACCCAATATAGGGCTGCGAACACTAAAACCTGAACTTCATTAGTCTTGCTCCCAAAGCAGCAGATCACAGCGCTCAAGACCAGAATGCAGCAAGGGCAGCAGACAGATGCATGTGCCCTTCACGGTGCCAGCCTCACATCCTGCCCTTCAGGAGAACTTCTTGCAAATCAACAGGTCCTTTGATTCAAATATCAGTCCTTCGATATAGGAAATTTCGCAGCATTTCTTGAAGTAAACTGAATCAACAGAATGGGAGAAGGCAGCCAATACTGACTGCTCCAGGCTTTGAAGTGAGATGTGTCATGCAGAGTTGGTATTTTTACAGCTATCAGTTGATATCTCAGACAAAACTCTTAAGTACTTGTCAGACACAAACAAAATAGTTACTTATATAATGCAACTATGTACCTAAAATGCAACACAATAAACACTGCAGACACCATGCTATTTTGAAGAACTAAGCTGTAATGACCTCTCATGCTAAAAACCAAAGCCTTGCCAAAGGTCATTTTGAGACTAGAGCCTCATAATATGTAGTATTAAACATCAGGCTACTAAACTGTGCGTTTAAATATTGTGTATTTAAAGTGCTTTTCAAAACTGCTAAGCTCCTGCTGGCTGTTAGGGGCAGTAATTTAAGCATTTGCCACATGGAAGTAGATGACACAAAGGACAGCAATTAAAGTCACATTCTTATTCTATGAACAAAGTTGGAGAAAACATTCACCAGAAACTTAATAAACATATGCAACACCCTGACAACATAGGAAAAGTCATGCCAAGACATTCAAGTTGGAGAACATGGCTGACGAGACTTGTACCTTTCAGCTCATTTACCTACTGAGCTAATAGTGCTGCTGATGCCAGGACAGTTATGCAAGTGCCTGACCGCAGCCGCGGGAAGCACGCCTGGTCTCCTGCGTGTCTAATGCTTCGTTCTCATTGCTGTCACACACAACTCTCCATGCACGGTACGTTCCTCCTCTATATAGATTAGTCAGAATAGAAGAGAAGGTCTGTAAAGTGATTGCAACACGATTCTGACTGTAACTTCCAAAGAAACTTGGTTATTCGAATACTTAAAGACAATTTTTTTCCCCTATATAGAATGCTTTTCCGGTATAAACTTCACACAGTATAGCTGTGTTAACAATTAAGTCCGTATACTTCGTATCAGAGCAAAGGATGGCAGGAATCTTGTTCTCCCCCCAGCCTGGGAAAGGGAGACGGGACTTGCAACATGAAAAGAATGACCTCACATACTTCAGGAATACTCTGCCTTCCCTGGGAAGAGTCAGGAAATACAGCATAAGCATTTGTGAAAAGTTTACACATCTTAGTAAAATTCAGTTAGTTCAGAGAAACACAAGCCTGCAGAAATTTGCAGTGGCAAATTTAAGGCAGGCAATCTCTCTCGTTAGACTGGGAACTATGGAGGGGGGTGGAGGTGAAAAACCTAACGTGTCTTTTCTCAAAAGTCACAGTCTTTGCATATGTGCAGTCAGCTAAACACCATGAATGCTATTCAGCAACATATTTTGGGCAAGAAATGTCCGAAATTGTGAGTTTCCCATACAATAGTTAATCAGAAGCCAGATTGCATTTTACTTCCTTAATGCGTGATGTACTTTGGCAAAGAACAGGCTTTTACAGAGGCAACCGAGGGCACAACAGCCTTCGAATATTTGGCAGCTTGTTGCTGTCAAGCAGCTGATGCAGGAATGACCAGCGAGAGTTCAGCCTGTGCCACACATTTGGAAACAATATCCTACGTCATTCAAGTTCACAGCAGCTCTGATAGGAGACCACAGCAGCACCATGTAGGACTGGCTCCGATGCAAACCCACCAAGCCACGTTGTTACATCATGCGCTCCCCTTGCCAACGACTTCTGTATTCACCATTCCAGTTGGGCTGCAAACTCTTTTCCTAACATGGGGCACTGCTAATTTTAAGTCAGCACCTAGAACATTAAATAAGAAGCCTCCGCATGTCTTTTCTTTCCGGTCCTGAAGAAAAAAAAGGAGAGTTTATAGCTATTTATTGGAAGTATGTATAGGTACTTGGGGATTTTTCATGAGGTAACCAGAGGAATTTAAAAAAAAAAAAAGGTTTTTTTTACATTTAAGTGCATTACAAACACAAGGTAGGAGGAGGGGGGACAAGCCTAAGCCAGAAACACTTCAGTTTAGCGTTATGTAGCCTGGAATTTTAAGAGGCCTTTTTCGGTCATACGACTACCTCCCTCTCCCAACACAAGTTTAAAATACAGATGTGAGGAGGAGAAGTTTATCTAAAAAATAGTCCTAGGTAAGTAAGAGAAACAATTGCAGTCATAAAAAAAATTCAGGAATACTTTTGAAAACATTTAATAGCCGAGTTACCTTGCAAATTACTATAAAGGGGAACCGTAACACGCTCAATGAGGCTAGACCATGAGGAGGAGCCAAGCTCACGTAGCCG
>NW_010162675.1:0-282 GCF_000695765.1 Mesitornis unicolor | reverse complement strand
CCCCCTCCACAGCCACGGCGGCCGAGGCCGAAGCTGAAGCCAGGGCCAGCTGCCGGCCCGATGGGCGGCTGTGCGGCGGCCAGGCAAACAAAAAAGCCGAGGCAGGGGCTGGGGGGGGGAGGGAAGCGGTGTCAGGGAGAAGACTTATATTGTTGCCATCAGTCACCAAGAAATCTCCTAGCAATTACGTGCTCTTATAAAGCTGACACTAAACCGGCCCGAGGATTCAAGAGGTGGGGCCAGCGGCGACCCGCTGAGGCGCTGAAAAAACACCCCGCGCAA
>NW_010162674.1:0-969 GCF_000695765.1 Mesitornis unicolor | reverse complement strand
AGCTTGCAGCAGCAGAGGTGAGCTGTGTGGGGAATTATGGCCCTGGGATGACTGATGGTTGCATGATGGGGCTCAGAGAGTTGGGATGGTTTCCTTCTTGAGGGACCTTGACAGTTCTTCCTCCCCTCCCCTTTTCCCCTCCCCTCCCAGGACAGTGAGTGACAGTGGCCTCTCCCCATATTGCAGCCTGTGACACTAGCAAGGGGGAGTAGAAGCAGCTCCTTTTTGAACTCTATCCTTTTATGATAGAGTCACAGCATCAGTGGATAAAGGAAAAGCAACTGATGTCATCTACCTGGACTTGTACAAAGCATTTGACACTGTCCTGCATGATGTACTGGTTACTGAATTGGAAAAACATGAGTTTGATGGATGGACCGCTTGCTAGATAGTGAATTGGCTGGATGGTTGCACTCAGAGAGTTCTGGTTAATGGCTTGATGTCCAAATGGAGACCGGTGACAAGTGGTGTTCTCCAGGTATCCGTACTGGGACTGGTACTGTTTAACATCCTTGTCAGCAACATGGACAGTGGGATCGAGTGCATCCTCAGCAAGTTTTTGGACAACACCAAGCTGGGTGGTGCAATTGACACTCTGAAAGGAAGGGATGCCATCCAGAGGGACCTGGACAGGCTGGAGAGGTGGGCCCATGCCAACCTCATGAGGTTCAACAAGGCCAAGTGCAAGGTCCTGCACCTGGGTAGGGGCAATCCCAAGTACAAACCCAGACAGGGCAGAGAATGTGACACTAGCAAGGGGGAGCAGGAGCAGCTTCTTGTCCTCAGTTCTCCCCAACCACCACAAGAAGCAAAGATGGCTGAGAAGACAGAGTGGATCTGCCCCATCCAATCAAGGGCAGGTCTTCTTTTTAAATGCTCCTCTCAGCATGGTCTGGAGGAAAAAACTTCCTGAAGCCATGTGTATTAAACTTCAGAATGCATGGAGAGGTCTTTGAAGTGGGAGAAGTT
>NW_010162673.1:0-17823 GCF_000695765.1 Mesitornis unicolor | reverse complement strand
CACCCGCGTCACCAGCTGCTTGCTCCTCCCATGAACCATGCAAGTTTTGTCACAGCAGTCATGAAATCATGTGCAGGATGATGCTTTTGAAGATTATATTTTGCTGAGATCTTAGTAGCCCTTGGAAATGTCTCTCTTATTTTGATATTTAATGAAAAATTTCCCTAAACTACTTTTTACGTGTATGTTATCCCCAAAAGCCCTGTAACAGTTGTTTCAGAAGAAGTAGCTAGGATAATCTTTTTGTATCTAGATGCATTACTTTAATTTCCTCCATGGATAAAATGCTGAAGTTTTACTACCTTCACATGAAATGACTGTCCAGGACCAAGGACTTTCTACAAGGCCTTTAGAAAGGTAGTGGATTGTTTAGCCATCAAATCATACAAAGGCTTTTAATCAAACACTTTCAGAAGTCTCCTGAAAAAGGATCCCTTTATTTTTGTTTTATTTTTTGTCTTGCTAAGTTTTGTAGCCTTCTAAATCCTACAGGAAAGTTCTCCATGAAATTTAGTGTCGTGATGGTGTAAGTGTTACATCAAGTAAAATAAAGAGCCCTCCTGAAAGATAGGTGTAGTAACACCAGACAGTATTTTGAATGATGCTATTTCATTGGTATTTTCAGTGTTTCTAAAATACTCATAATTTTGATTCAACTGCTGAAAAGGTGCCTTCTTTTTTCTCTTAGCTTTTCCGAATCAATGAAGCCAATCAACTCATGCAGTATGATCAGTGCTTAACTAAAGGACCGGATGGATCCAAAATTATGATTACACACTGTAATCAGAATGAATACAAGGATTGGCAATACTTCAAGGTATGCAACAGCTATATAGCAGAAAAGAAACTACAGTCTGCATTCTGGGTTTTTTGCACATTTTTTATTATTTTGTGTATATCTAAAAGTAAAGATCTATGACAAGGTTAACTGAACCAAGTAGAGTAAATTGTTAATTGTACATTCTTGGAAATCCATGCTTGCTGGGAAAACTTCCTTGGGAAAGATGGTTTTGCTTGTGGTTCTAGTTGCTTTATTCTGTAGTAAAATCATTAAGGACAATCTCATGAGGCTACATGTGCTGCTACAGCTACGTTAGAAGTTAGCACTTGTCTCAGATGAAGCAAAGAGGTTGTCCACTACTGGTGACACTTTCTAAAAGGTTTTTGTGCCATCAGCCTCTGCTTGTATGCTTTCTATTAAGAAAGTTTCTTCATCTAATGGACACTGTGAGAAGATTACTTTAAATACTGAGATGCATTTAACCGCTAGGGTCAATATTATATCTAATTTTGGCAGGTCTGAATAGGAGTGTTGCTCTGTTTAAAGATGGAATTTCTTAAGCCTACATAGGAATAGGTAAACATAGCATTATTCTTTGTCTTTTTGTGTTGTCTTTCTCTTCTTCAGTCTTTCTTTTTCCTGTTCATTAGCCGTTTTCTAGCAACGTGCTCTGTTGTGAATTCTGGGTGTGGCATCATTATGCTATTGCAAAATCTGTGTATTTTTCATAAAGACTTGGAATGTTGGCTGATATACATGCAGGGGCTGCTACAATCTATTTAGTCACTACATCTGTAAGTTCTCTATTCATTCTAGTTTTAAAAGTGTTGTTTTTAAATGTCCATGGTTTTATTTCTGTATGTTTCTTAAAATTGAGACTGAACAGTCTAAGGGTGACGTTATCTTTGGATATCATAGAGTCATAGAATGGTTTGGGTTGGAAGGGACCTTAAAGATCATATAGTCCAACCCCCCTGCCATGGGCAGGGACACCTCCCACTAGACCAAGTTGCTCAAAGCCCTGTCCAGCCTGGCCTTGAACAACTTCCAGGGAGGAAGAATCTACCACTTCCCTGGGCAACCTGTGCCAGTGTCTCACCACCCTCACAGTAAAGAATTCCTTCCTAATATCTCATCTAAATCTACCCTCTTCTAGTTTGAAACCATTCCCCCTCATTCTGTCACTACCTGCCCTTGTAAAAAGTTCCTCCCCAGCTTTCCTGTATGACCCCTTCAGGAGCTGGAAGGCCGCAATAAGTTCCCCCCCGGAGCCTTCTCTTCTCCAGGCTGAACAGCCCCAACTCTCTCAGTCGGTCATTGTAGGGGAGGTGCTCCAGCCCTCTGATCATCTTTGTGACCCTCCTCTGGACCCACTTCAATAGCCCAATGTCCTTCTTATATTGGGGTTCCCAGAACTGGATGCAGTTCTCCAGGTGGGGTCTCACCAGAGCAGAGTAGAGAGGCAGGATCACCTCCCTTGCCTTGCTGGCCACACTACTCTTAATGCAGCCCAGGATGCAGTTGGCCTTCTGGGCTGCAAGTGCACATTGTCAGCTCATGTTGAGTTTTTCATCGACTGACACCCCCAAGTCCTCCTTCTTGGGACTGCTTTCAATCCATTCTCCTCCCAGCCTGTATTTGTGCTTGGGATTGCCCTTACCCCGGTGCAGGACCTTGCACTTTGCCTTGTTGAACTTCATAAGGTTGGCATAGGCCCACCTCTCCAGCCTGTCCAGGTTCTTCTAGATGGCATCCCTTCCTTCCAGGGTGTCAACTGCACCACACAGCTTGGTGTCATCTGCAGACATGCTGAGGGTACAATCAATATAGCTCCACATAACTTACTTCTGTGTAAGAAACGCTTCTGTGTCGATTTTTCTTCTGTGTAATTTTTTTATCTAACATATTGCATATTTATTAATTCATTAGCTAGTTATCTGGATTGTGTTTGTCTGAAAGATGTAGGCACTGCTGAGTGCAGCAAAATCTGTTTCTTACACTTTAAGCCACCCCACTTTTTCTGGTATTTGCATAGAGCTAGGAAATATCAAGCACCATTGTGTCATTTCCACCCAGCTTTCTTGTGCCATACAGACAGACAAAATTCTTTAAACCTGAAATGTAAAAATTAATAAGCAGTGTTTCAGCACCTGCCAACTTCTGCTTTAATATTAGAATAATATATAGCACTTGCTAACTCTCCAGACATCCTGTTGTGTCCCAGCATGTTACTTGGCGCTTTACAAAGCATTTGTTTTATGCAAGAAAGATCCATTTCCGCTACAATAGTACCAGGTTGTGTAATTGTTTGCTTAGTACCTGAAGTCATAAGGAAGCCTAGTAAGCATGGTCTGGGCTATAGAACAAGATAAAAAAACAATGGGGGTGAAAGCAAAAGGACCATGAAGGGTGTGCAGGTGAGCAGATACTGGAAAGTTGGCGCATTCTGCT
Source organism: Mesitornis unicolor (assembly GCF_000695765.1). Classification (NCBI taxonomy): domain Eukaryota; kingdom Metazoa; phylum Chordata; class Aves; order Mesitornithiformes; family Mesitornithidae; genus Mesitornis; species Mesitornis unicolor. The sequence goes on along the minus strand of NW_010162673.1, from coordinate 14,591 downwards.
GTGCAGTACAAAGGGTATGACCATTTCCTCTAGTGATGAAGGTGTAAGGAATGAAATGCTTATGAACTGCTGAAAAAAGTCGTGGCCTCATGTAAATGAAAGTTGCCAGGAGATTTTATCTGGTTGGTTTGTTGGTTGTTTCTGGAATGAATGTGTGCCAGTTTGGTGAGCCTAACATCTGTGCTTCTTGTGCGTTGAGCAGTAGCAGGGCTGTGGTGCCTATGAGCAGACATCCAGAATAGGGCTGATGGTGGCCTGCTCATTGCTTTTGCTCAGGCATCTGTTTACCTCTCCAAGAAGAGGGTCCCCATGTCTGACCACACAGCAAGAGCAGGTATTGAGCTGAACCGAAGTTTCAACATACATGTGTGTGACAAGGTGGTGGAGAGGGTTGCCATGCAGGAGGGAGCTGGGTGCATGGTGCAGGGCTGCAAAACCCCGGCCTGGCCACAGGGTTTGTTTCTGCTCCATTGGTCTCCACGCAAGATGCAACCAGTCAGCGAGTCAGGGCTGCATCTAGTGCAGGGGGTCAGCAAGTGGGAGAATAGCCACAGGCCGCTTTGCAAATGCATGAGATTCAGGCATGGCAGCACAGAGGGTGTGGAAGGAGCCAAATATGCAAGTCTCAGCCTGAATGTGCTAGGCACAATAGGTCTGCAATTTCTTTGGCAGCCTCCTGTTGCTCCAGAGGCCAGACTTGCTCTCATACCCTCTTCTCTTCCTTCTACCAGCCAAACAGGGAGCAAAGATAGTATTGGTTTTTTTTTTCCCAGTGTGGTTAGTGTTGTGCAGTTTCCCAGTGTGCAGTTGCTTTATGTGAGGGCTAACCAAAGGAGGATCTGCCCAGTGAAGTTAGTTCTCAGAGAGGTGTCCTCCAGGGTTAATCTTTTGGTTTGGTTACAAGATGGATGAAAAGGCTTGGAAGCATTTTAGAATTGGTTTTGCCCATTTTCTTAGCAGTTTGTTGCCTGAGAGAAATTGGAGATGTCTCAAATGGACCTACACATATCAAACATTTCATAACATGAAGGCTGTGAAAGTCTGCATTTAACAAATATTGGAAACGAGTACAGAACTGATATGTTCTGGGACCCTGAAACATCGTTTTGCAAATAGCTCTATTGCAGTTGTGAAGACAATGTTAAGAAAAATTAATCAACACATGTTCCTGATGGTTTTGTTTTCCAGAATCTGCACAGATTTACTCACATTCCGTCAGGAAAGTGCTTGGATCGCTCCGAAGTTCTCCATCAAGTTTTCATTTCAGAGTGTGACTCCAGTAAAGCAACACAAAAATGGGAAATGAACAACATTCTTAGTGTGTAGACAGACAAAACCTACCTACTGACACATTAATTTGTACAGGACTGAAAATAACCTGAAAACTGCTGCAATTATTAACTTTGTACAGCTGCGAGCCTCCTGGCTTGGATGAAGGACATAGAGGAACTGTGATTATTACAATAACATTGTCATCCGCAGTTAATGTTTACAAAACTGCTTTACCTTAAACTCTGTAGATGTTTACATCTTTTTGTTTTAAGATGTTGGTAAATTAATGTGCTGTTAGCTGTGTTTCCTAGGAACATAGTTAAAAGCGTTGTCGTCGTCTTTGGGATTACACTCAGGGGTCTGAAGGCAGTTTTTTTACACACACTTGAAAAGGTTGTAGTAACCAGATTTTCGTAGAACTTGGTGATTATCAACCTCTTGTATATTTTTATTTAATTTTACATCTTACTAAGCACTGCCACAGGTTCTTAGCCAGGGTGGCCTTCTTTCACAGTCATGCTGCTTTTTTGGAAGGTGAATTTCAACATATTTAGTGCCTCTTTCATTTCTCTCTTTCACAAGAAAAGCATTTGTTAGAAATGATACAGTGGATTTTTCTGAGCTCTCACCAGGGGTAGGGACCAACTTACCACCCTGTGTAATTATTGTGTTACTGAAGACAACTTTCTATTGTCAGTTTGGCTGCTCTACTTCAACTGGATGCTTTGTCCAGTGCAAGGAGAAGCTTAGTGTCGAGTTTAGTGCTAATGTGGTACATTTTGATGAAAGTAAGCACCCTCGCAATTCCAGTTAAGAATTTATGACCATTAAATTGTTTGTTTAAACCATGCCTTACATAACAATAATTTAAAAGGAATAAAATAAAGCTGCACAATTATGTAAAACTTAGAAAGAATCCAATGCTTCATTTATATTGTTATTTTAAATGGAAATCACTTAAAGGTAGACTAAAACTTTTAATTAGGAAAAAGCATCCAGCTTCTTAACACATCGGCATAATTCTTTAAAAGGACGTCTGTCAACTAGTTTGGATGCCAGATTTAAATTTGAAAAGAGGAATGGAAATCCTGAAACTACATTTATTCACACTAATTTTCTTCTTGTTTTTGTCATTGGGCACTTTTCCTGAGGGATATAAAAAAACCACAAAATACAACCACTTAGTGCTATAGTGTACAGACTAGAATGTGAAGAAGTTGTTTCTAAAAATGTTCTGCAAAAAGGAGTTGATGTGAACTCCCTTAGGAGTATAAATGTTTACTCTGAATGAACAGAGAGGTGGAGGAGAAATGATTTATCCTCACTACCTTATTCCAGATTTTGTGACTGTTAGATGTTGACATCAGTGTACTGATTTCATAAGGGTTATGCCTATAACGCATTACACTATTAAATATGACTAAATACTTCCCTGAAATCTAGAATAGCATTGCATGCAGCTTCCATTGATGTTAACAAGGATTATGTATCATATTTGGTGACGGAGTTTGATCTTTATAGGGCTGTCTGCACTGATCTATTAGTTTGGGATCTTTCCTAGTTTCTTTAAACTTCCCATCTATCCTTTCAGAGCTATGAAAAACAGAAAATAAAGGAGGGAGAAACTGGAAAAAAAAAAAAAGAAAATTAAGGATGTGTGCCGGTACGTGTTCCTTGTGTGTATGAAAACTGACTCCATTTTTGTGTGTTGGGTAGATTCATTTAATCATATGACTATGCATAAGAGAAAGAATGGTGGCACATAAATTGTGTGCTTGTGCATTTTAAATGGGTATTTTGTGCAATTCATTGAAAGCTGAGATTGTATGTGAATATGAATCTGTATGTGAGACTGAAACCTTACAAAACATGAGATCATAAGAAGCTGTTGCTGTAATGGCTTTTTCCTACTATAGCCAGCTTGGAAAAAAATAATTCCCATATTCTTGCTTTGTAAGTTGACAATAATATCACTATGCATTTCTACATATTTTATAAATTTGATTTATGCAGATTTTGATACACTGTATGTTTCTGTAGAAATTGTATAAATCTTTAAAAAATTTATTAGGGATAAATCTGGGAAACCTATGTATATCCTACTGATGGGTTGCTTGTTTTTTAGGTGAAGTAAATAAAATATTTGAATTTTTGGGTTTACTATATTTTTACAGAGTAAAAATGGATTATGACCTTTATAGAAACCCCATATCTCAAAATCTAGACAACTTCAATGTTGCAAACTTAAAAATATTAAAAGTGGTTTATTTTACTTTTTATCTAGGTACCTTTTGTCACATCTGTGGGGACTCAAGTTTTTTTCTAGTGAAATGAAAAATGAAATTCCCACTGTGAGTTGCCACATGGACACATTTGGATTTTTGTATCACCTGCTTTGCTCTAATTAGGTAGATTTAATATGCTTATAGAAAATGAACTTGAGAATTATTTCTAAAGTAGAACCAAAGGTCAGGACTAGTTGGTAGTGTTTTGACTCTGTATTTTATCTTAGTCTGTTTATGTTTCCACCAACAAACATGTTTCAGTCAAACGTTTGGGTTTTTTTTTCCTGAGAAGGTTTCTTAGCAAAAGAGTATGCAATTAAATCGGGCCATGGAAGATGCAAGTTTTGGCCTAAGAGCAAACCTAAATGCTGAACCCTACAGCACTTTTTTACAGATGGGATTCTTTTTTCCCAGCCATGTCTGTCAGAGCACTCTTCTGTATTCAGATTTCGAAAGGCTCCTTTGGCAAAACCCTGGGGTATAGCAGCGGCCAGTTCATGTAGGGAATACCCTTTTTTGTACAGAAACAAGGACTGATAGGAAGGAGGGGACATCTCTCTTCATTATCAGAGGTCTTAGAACGAGGAGAACCAACTTCTTTGGTACTTTGGGCAGTACCAAAGATGCTGTATGGCCCCATGGATGGCATCCTAAACTAAATTTGTTCTCCTTTCCCTGATGACAAGCTCCTTTAAAACTATCTGCTCCTTCCATAGCATCTGCTTACAAATTGCAGCCCCTAAAGCCAAAAATTAAAAACTTACTGCTCTGAAAGAGGACCAAGAAGCCTGAAATTTATTACACTATGCAGGCATGTAAAGATTTTATGCTTTATATCTGATCTGTGAGACTTTTCACAAGAAAAGGCAAAACCTACTACTGCCTATAAAAACCACAAAAGACACTTTAAGTAGCTTTTGCTGCATATCAAGCACCATTTTCCCTTTAGGTTACAAAAAAGTCAAATTGTGCAAGATCCATGGAGGAATAAGGAGGGGAATTTCAGAACATGCAGAACGAAGTATCTACCCTGTTGAATACAAACTGGTTTTTTTGTAAAAGCATTTATTGTTTGTTCCCTGCTGATGAGCTTAGATTCATCAATTGTAATAGATGAAAAGAAACAACTTGGGAAAAACAAAATAGCAGTGTTTCTGGTTTCGGTGGAGGTTCTTACTATAAAAGGCATGGGAATACTAGGTCTTGCTGTGCTCTGAAATCTTATCTTGCTTACATTTATGAAAGTAATCCTTGAGAAGTGTCAGTGGTTATCTTTCAGGGTAATAGTTGCTTTCTGGGAACATCAAAAGTGGTTGCCAGCATTTAGTCTTCCAATTGTGTTGACTTTACTCACCCTGCAAGCACCCTCTGAACTCCTGTGGTGTTGGAATAGTAAGTTGTGTAGCTTGGCTGGCACTGTATAGGAGGACACTCTACACAGAATGAGTCTGAGTAGAAAAAGTTAGAGACTATCAAAAAATGTAGGCAAGTTTGCCTCCCTTTGGGTTTAAAAAAAAAACAGTAGTACATAAACCATGAGTGACTCCTGAAGAATGAAGCCACTTTGGCCCTCTTTTCACTGTGTGGAGCCTCTGGTCATCTTCCCTCACACACTGCTGCCTCGCTTGCTCATCATACCCTCAGCTGCACTGACTGGTATGGAGTAAAGCAAAAGTGGGAATAGGTGTTTGTGTGGATTATACATCTTAGTTAATGGTTAATAACCTTTGTTTCTTAAATCTTAAAAACATAGTCTGTTCCTTACACTGAGAAACAAATTCAAGCATCGCCCATTACCTTGTAACCTGGGTCTTGGTAAATGAAATATAAGATGTCTGCATAACCCCTAGGGTTTTTTGCATGTTGCACTGCTTTGTGGCTGTTCTGAACAACAGTGTGGATGGAGACTCTTCAGCAAGGTAGTGGCACAGCTTATGGTCTGATGGATCTTAACTGACTGATGAAAAACACACGTTCCTTCAGTTAAAAGGTCAACAAAGGTGACATGGATCAAAGCTTGTAAGGAGAAGCTAGAGCTGTTCAAACACCAAGATGAAAAGGTGTGTTTGCATGTTAGATCCCTTCTTTTTCTCATTAATATACTTCACTGAAAGGAAACACGATTGCTTTAGGGACAAGAACCATGCCCCATCCAAGGTGGTGTGCAGGTAAAGCAGGGCTCGTGAATGCCATAATTCAGTGTGAAAGCAGAATTGCCTCCAGTGGGCTCCCAGTTCAAACAGCTCAGCAATGTTTATTGTGCAAGAGTAACGTGCCCTGCACAAGAAAGGAGCAGAAGGGTGGGAGAAGCAGGGTACTGACTTGTATTAAAACCAAAACACGACAAACTCCAATGGCTGAGATGCACATGACGGCAACAGCAGCCTGGCTGAGTATCTCAGGGGGGCTGAAAGGGGAAGGGAAAATGCATGAAGATATTATATTTTACTTTTCAGGAAAGGGCTGTTGGTGACAGTGTGTGTCAGTCAAGGCAGTATGCCCAGAGTTAAAGCACAGTCTTTAAATGAAGTCCTGCCTGGAATAGGCTTTCTGAATCACTTTGAAGGCACTAGGGTAGAAATAGGAATCAAAATACAGCCTTTTCCACTGAAATTTGTGGAAGTATTTCCCCAGGAAAATAATGTAAGCCAGTATCTTTGAACAAGACCTGACATTAAACAGGGGTGGATCTTTGAGAAAGTCCTCTGGATCTTCCATGTGCGGGTGCATGTTTTGCAAGTTAGGCCTGTCACAAGAGGCAGCGTTGGCTCTCACAGTTGGGCCAGAGCCATGCAGACTGGTACCTGCATTTCTGAGGGCTGTTTGGTGAAACCTTGCTCTCTGCAAGCTGTGCTTCCACAGCCAGGGGTCTCATCCCACTAGGGAGCCACAGTGTCATTCTGTGGTACAAGCAGGACACTCCAAGCCCCACCTGACCATGGATGCCTCACTGGCAGAACCTCTTGCCAGAGTCCTCAAGGCCATCACAGTTGCCCAACAGGTAGCTACAATTGCAATTTTCCTATTTTTATTTCTGAGGCAGCAGAAACAATGAACAAAAGTAGAACTGGATGAAAGTAGAAGCCTTCTGAAGGATTATTGTGGGTTCATAAGAAGGAAGATTTGGGAAGAGCAGACCAGGAGAAAAAGCATGCCAAGCTCTGGAAGTGCTCATACTGCTCTTTTAATTGCACTGAGGAATGCCCTAAGTCCTACCTGTCCTGAAGATGCCAAGCAACCTCTAAAGACAGAAGTAATCAACCTTATGATGGAAGGGAAAGTTGCCTGTCCTGCCATCTGGCAGTGAAGGTAAGGTGGTGTGGGGTGTTGCTGAGGAAAACAATTCTGTAATCCTATAGCAGAATGGGGTCTGGTTACTACTGATATTAAAGCTATTGGGGATAAAGTAATATTGAACTGGACCATCTCCAGTTGGAGATAGGAGCTGCTCTGTCACTTTTTTTTTTTTTTTACCTGTTACAGTCTCCCATTATCTTTCTATGTGATGATTATGAGAGAAATAGAGTCTGCAGTCCAAAAATATCAGGACCCTTTGTCTCTGATGGACAAAGCTGAAATATATTTTGGCTGAACTGAGCTTAATATAAGAACTTAAAAAGTTCATGCAAGATCAGACCAAAAGTCCAACTAGAACAGTAGGCTATCTCCCTTAGTGGTTCGTAGATCAATGTGGTCAAGGAGCACAGGGCAGAGTGAAAGGACAGGGCAAAGTTATTTGCCTAACTGCATCCCTACTTCTGACAATATGCGACTCAACCACTTTCTGAGCTGGAGGTGGTATTTTCTTTTTAATAGTCCAGAATTTGTCCAACCACTGTCATATCTGATTATGCACAAAGTTTCAAGTTTTCTGAAGAGGCACGCTGGCTCTGCACTTCACGCCTCTGCTAAGAGAAATCAGTGAGGTATAGAAATACTGTTAAATTGTTGAAGGTCTTAATTCCTGAAGGAGTACTTATTGCTATGTCAGTGCTGGGTCCAGCCAGCCAGGAACTGGCTTCAAGGTGACAGCACTGACAATGACATCATCACAGGATATTTTTCAAAGGGGCCTTTTAGAAGCTCTGCTGGACAACTAATTATGGGTACAGACTCTACCAGTAGATGTTTGAGCCAGGACACTCTGAGAATAGCCATACAACTTATAGGTGGAGCACCAGATTTGCTGGCTAAAGATTTTGCTGGTAGTTGGCTCCACATTCAGTCCTGTAACATGAAGAACCTCTCCAACACTGACACTAGGAGTGGCAGTTGTTCTCAGAATAGTCAGAGCAATGTACAGGTTCACTCACTCATTAGCGCTGGCCTGTGACAATTCCTTAATTGCACTGATGAAGAGAAATTTGTGTAGGCAGTCAACCTTTTGGCTGAGTAGGTCTGAATGTTGCACACATCCCACAGTTAGCAGATTTAGGCGTCCCTCAAGGGCTGCGTGCGTTGGAGAGTGCAGCAGTGAGCTCAACATCTGGGCTCCGTTACGGGATTCTTGACACTGGATTCAAAAGGGATCATGGAAAAGCAGACAGGGCTGTGATGCGGCTCATACAAGAGGCCCAGCAATTTCAGAAATGTAGGGGTTGCTGGCAAAACATATATTTCAAGATGTGGAAAGAAATACAAGCCAAAATGAGAAAACAAACGCAAAAATAAATATATGCTAAGAATGGTAGGGCAAGTGAAGCAGAATCAGTGACAGTCACCACTACAGCAAATAAATCACTAAGCAATACATACTAGATTAGGTACTAATGTTATATACAAGATGGCTGTTACAAAACAGTTCAATAGATCATTAGCTAATCAAAGATAAAACTCCTATTCCATTTTTTTTAATTTTCTCTCCACAGCCGTTTGCAATTTTTTTGGTGTTATTTGAGTTCTGAAGCTTATATGTACTGCAGTCAATTCCCAGGTCTGTAGCTGTTCTAATGAAAGTTTTCCTTTTGAAAACACACCAAAAAAGAACAAACAAACAAAAAAACCCACAACAACAACAAAAACACAAGAGAGGCATATTTACAGTTCTTCAGACCATAGGTTTTGCTTGGGAAAGATAAGACCAACTTTGTAAATAAATGTTAAGCCTGCTTTTTCTTCTTCATATGTGTTGGGGGAGCGCATATTATTAACATGTAATACGCTTTGTATTAACACCTTAATTCACCTGCTAATTTTATTATCCTGTCACTTCAGGCTGCAGGCTGGCTTCACAGCGATTCGCAGTTAGCTGTCATCTTTCACAGAATCACAGAATCACAGAATGTTATAAGTTGGAAGGGACCTCGAAAGATCATCCAGTCCAACCCCCCTGCCAGAGCAGGATCACCTAGACCAGGTCACACAGGAACACATCCAGGCGGGTTTTGAATGTCTCCAGAGAAGGAGACTCCACAACCTCTCTGGGCAGCCTGTTCCAGTGCTCTGTCACCCTCACAGTGAAAAAGCTTTTCCTCGTGTTCAGATGGAACCTCCTATGCTCCAGCTTGCTCCCATTGCCCCTTGTCCTGTCATTGGCTATCTTTCTTGCAGCACCACTCACCACTTTTTTTCAAGTCACTTATGTATATATTAAACAATTACTAGCCATTAATCCCATCTCCAAAAATAGCCTGGGGGTTTTCATAGGCGATTTGCCTCCTCCCCTGAAACTGATGACTAATTCCTGTTTTCTTCCTGTATTGTTCACCAGCTATTTATTGATGCGAGGCCTTCAGTGATTACTTACTCCTTTTATGAGACGTAGACCAGACAAAATTCAAGTAGACCAGAACTACCTGATCTCCTTCACTTTCATGTTCATTGATTTCTTCTAAGAATTTTTACAGGTCTTTGGAGTCCTAGGACTGTCCCGTAACTCTCAGCTGTGCTATGGCTCCTACCAACTTGCCACATGGTCATTACTGGTCTGAAGTTCCCTGTATCTGCACAGAATGCTTTCTAAAAATTAGTGTCATATTTGTGACCTTCCAGTCCTCTAGCACTAAGGCAGTTTTAAGTGAAAAAATGTAAAGTACAGTTCATAGTTCAGCCATTTCATCCTTGACTTTCCTTAGAACTCTTGGATGAATACCATCTGTCCTGTCATTTTGTTTCAAAACCTTTTACACTTGGATTTGAGACAGATGCTCCACCATGCCTCTCCCATTAAAAAGTTCTGTCATGAAAACTTCCTGAAGCTTCTCTACAAGGTTAAAAAAAAAATAAAAATTTTTTAAAAACCAACATAATTTTTCTTTTCCTGAAATCTTCTCTAGGCATTGATACTGTATCTTCAGCATCTATCGTCCCTAGGACAGCTTGCCAGGCCTGCTGGTTCTGATGCGTTTGAAAGCTGTTATTAATCTGTCTGGTTTTTTCAAGTTGCTCTGATGCCCTTTTTCCCTGCCACACATTGCTGTGTCTGGCCTGTCGGGGTGTAGGTTTCTTCCGGTTTACTGGTTTAGAAATAACTTCGGCTTTTTAAAGACTGCTTTCCTATGCTTGTTACTCTCTCATACCTGCTCTTTATCTACCTCAGTTTTTATTTTTAGTGGTCTTTTGGTCTGCTTTACTGAGTTGCATGCCTTTATGCTGGACCTCTAGTGCAACGTAAGCAGTCTCCTTGATGCCTGCAACCATTTTGGGCATCCTTTTTAGTTTTGATTTGAGACAGACCTCCAGTGAAAAGTTTCCAGGGAGTTATTTCATAGGATTGTCCATATTGAACACGGATGTGAAAACCTAATTTAGCTTTTCTTCTGTGGCCTTATCTTTCCTGAACATTCCCATTATACTTTGATCACTCACTCATCCTTCCCAGCGCAAGTTCTTTCAGTGCTCACAGATGGGTATTATCTGAACTCCTTGACCTGACATACCATACTTTTTAAAGCTTAATTTGAATGTAGTAATTTCCACATGCTCTTTTCCATTTGCCTTTAATCTGCATTCAACATCCTTCTTATTGGAAGGACAAAATATTATTTTAAAAAATTACCAGTTATCCTTTGCCATGACATCATTCTCAGTTGATAGGTCAGCCTGATGCAAAGCTTTGCCGTGACTTGCAGCTCGTGCTGACATGGCGTGCGCACAAAGCGATCTGCGTACTGATGTGGGTCAGGCTGGCCGAGCGGCGCAACAGACTGCTTTTGCAATAGAGATCTCTCCAGCAGTCAGGATATATTAGTAAATGAGATCATAAACAAAAGTAACCCACAGGTGGCTTTCCACAGAGCATCATTAGAGCATGGGACAACAGAGTGGCAATATTAGGCCAGTTCTGCACTGATTATTGCAGAAGTTGTGCTGAAGCTGAATTAGCCAATTAATGCAAAATGAAATAGAACCCCAAAGCCATTTTATCTCATCAAGAATATTAGAAGAGCTCCCTTATTCTGAATTACCTCAAGATATGCTCTTATTCTGCCACAATGTTTAAAATTCTGTAACCCAAGCAAGTTTCTAGGATGCCTGATTATATTTTGTTTCAATTTAAAAGCACTTGAGTAGAAGTAATAAACATTTCAAATAATCAAACTAGTCAATTTACTATGACACTACTGCTCTACTGCCAAAGATTATTTAAATCTAATCAGAAAGCCTTCTTGAAGCATCACTGTTCTGTTCAGGGAGTCGCTAAGAACTGAAGGTATGTGATGGTGTTTACTGAGAAATCGGAACAGAATATGCTGAAAACGTGTGAGACCAGCGCAGTCTCGGCTATGCGCTGTGACATGAATATTTGAGTTAATAACAAAGGTGCTCTAGGACTTCTTTCTACAAGAGAAAATGTTTCTTGAGCACTAGATGTGCTGCATACAGATCAACTGCCTCTCACTTCCAGCTTATGCCTGCAGTTTCCCAAAATTTGAGCTTGCAAAATGGAGCCATCAATCCTGCCTATGCTGAGCATCTCTGGCAGGTCCAGCATGCCAACCAGCAGCTTCTGATACTACTTTAGGGATGTCAGAGGGCAGGGTGGGGAGGAAATAACTCTGGGTTCCTAAGGCCTTCAATGGCTAGTACTGCCTTCTATATAAAAATGTTTGAATTACCTTTACAGTTACCTCATTTCCATACTTTCAGGAACATACAGTGTTTTTGTCAAGCCTTGTTTCACAAAGCGCTACATTACCTTTAACTGGGCACAGTGACATTTACCATGGTTATAGTGCTGAAATCACTTTTTAAATCTTATACATGTACAAGGACTGTACTCAAAACTTATTTCAGAAGTTGATGGACAATAGGGAGACACTTTTAAAATAAATTTTAAAAGGTGGAAGCCTGTATAGTACTTAATATTACACACATTAAATGTTTTTCAGAGCTGGGCTTAAAAAAGGCTAAAAACACCTAGAATTTATCTCAACAAATTAAACTGAAGCTATTAGTTTAGCTGTGGGATCCCCAATTTCCCACTTGCAAGTGCTAGGTATCCAGATTTACATTTTTAAATAGTCCTCCTAAAGTTTGTATAAAAACTGAAGACCAAGGAATAGTGTTAACTGGTGATACCGTTAACACTCCTAACAGGAGCATACCAGGAGCACATTCTTTACAAATGCCGTCTCTCCCTTTTTCTGCAGAAATCTACTGGCATGTGTGAAGATAACATTCCAACATTTTTCATGCTGTTCCACAAGCTGCATATTTTATGAGCAGCCACTAGTACTGGGGCCAAGGGGAGAGGGAAGGAGTAGGGAACATCTGGGAAGACATACCTCTACCCACATCTGTCTTAGAACCAACATGCCTGTCTGGATATGGACAGCAGAAAAGGCCAGTGACCCTGAGCTCTGGAAAAGTTCCTAAGATTCACTTGTTATCAACTCATACACTAAGACAAAACTTTGCGCTTCAGTAGTTTGGGAAAAGGAAGCAATTCAAGAATAATTATCAGTACCTAAAATTAGATATTTTTGTTCACTCACAAGGTGATAAAAAGCAAGTCCTAGTGTAAGGAAAACAACCATTGCAACTAACTATAGTATATGTGGGAGGAAGAGTTGTGGCTAAAAAGAGCTTAACTTAAAAAAAACCAAAAAAACTCCTCTATAAATCCCAGAAGTCAGCACTTCTTGAGACTTGCCAGTTTGACAGTAACAGCAATAGCCCAAGAACACACAGCACTATCCTGTGCAGGGCTTCAGTATTCTGGGAGCACCCAGCCTCTCAGAAACACCAATAATACAACAATAATCATGTACAACATTTTATTACAAAATTGTTAAAAAAGTAATACAATGCAATATACTACAAAATATAAGATCAGCTATTAAGCTACCTCCTTTGTTTTACTTAGCTATAAAGAAAACACCTGGCTATCAGTCACTGAATTTCAACAAAACCATTAAATACGCAGAAACATTCCACAACTTTTTTTTTTTTTAAACCAAACTGTAGTAGCCCTCAGCTACCACTTACATTAAAAATAGAGGTCTCCCTACAAAGAACATTACCTATACACAATTCTGTACAGATTTTTATACTGAAGCTAACAATGAGCTGCACTTGAGTTCACATTCTTAGCAAAATATTGGATTTTGAACATAAATCTTTACAGCAGGACATTCATTTATTCCTCATCCTCATCTTCTTCCTCCTCTTCATCATCTTCCTCCTCCTCCTCCTCCTCTTCTGGTTCTGCTTTCTTCTTGGATCCTGCAGGCCTACCTGGGCCCTTTTTTCCTGTGTCACTCTTGCTCTTGGCACGATATGCTGCAATATCCTGCAAGAAAAATGCTGTTTAGTTGCTGGCAGTGTAACTCTGAAGGCAAATCTGTACTGATTCAATAATTTAGTAATACTATACTGTGGAAATCAACTACAGTGGGTGCAGAAAAACAGGGTTTCAACCTTGGGGCTTTCATGCTTACACCTTTTGGCAACAGAATGCATGAGCCTGACACTTTTAACTATTTTATGACCGCAGTGCTTTGGAGTATGACTGTGTATTTTACCAAGCAGGTGACCTGTTTTCTGGAAGTAAAGCATCTTATTGGTAAAAATCTCTAGACATAAAAACCACATTCAGGCTCACTGTAAGGGTTCAATACCTCCCAACACCACACCTTCCTACACATTTTGAAGCGTGGCAAAGGTTGACATAAACATTTAGAATAATGAACCACATATGATTTAGGTGGAAAACAACATTTACAGTTATGTCTACAACTTTAACCATTATTTTATCACTTTCACTCTACCTTTTCATATTTCTCCTTTAGTTTTGCAGCCTTCTGTTCATATGGTTGTTTATCTTTGGCTGACTGTTCAGACCACATTTCACCTAATTTCTTTGCTGTATCTCCAATAGACAAGCCAGGATGATCATTTTTTATTTTTGGACGGTGTTCAGAACAGAAAAGGAAGAACGCAGATCTAAAATGAGAGACAGAAGTTAAAGTTATGTGTCAGACTATTAGAATTAACACTTTTTTTTGGGTGGGAGGGGTCATAGGAAGACTCACGGTGGTCTTTTAGGAGCATTGGGGTCCTTTTTCTTTCCCTTCTTCTCGCCTTTAGGAGGAACATAGTTTTTCATCTCCCTGTCATAACGAGCCTTGTCTCCTTTAGCCATTTCTTCGAACTTTCCTTTCTCCTTGCTAGACATTGTCTGCAGACACACAGAAGGGAAAGGAGAAGTGTCCGGATCAGATAAAGCACCTGGTGACCCACTAACGGTCTAAGGAGCAGCTGCTACTGGGGCTATTTTCCCAGTAGCCCGCAGCAGGGGTGGGGGCCAGCCCGGCAGGGCTCAGCAGGGCTCGGCCCAGCTCCCCTCACCTTCCACCGCTCCGAGCACTTCCGCGAGAACTCAGCAAAGTTGACGGACGAGTCCGGGTGCTTCTTCTTGTGCTCCTCTCGGCACGTCTGCACGAAGTAGGCGTACGAGGACATCTTGCCTCGCGGCTTGTTGGGGTCGCCTTTGCCCATGGCGAGGTCGGCGGCGGGTCCCTGCAGCGAGGGTGGGAAGGGAGAGGCGAGGTGAGGGCAGAGCCACGGCCGGGCGGGGCCAGCGCCTTCAGC
>NW_010162672.1:856-1425 GCF_000695765.1 Mesitornis unicolor | reverse complement strand
CCCCCCTCTCCTGGATATCGCAACTTGCCGAAACAGCCCGATACTGTCATTATCAGAGGGCTAATTTCACCGTTTCTGCGCCACAAGGCAGCCGCGGTGGAGAGGGGCAGGAATCTACGCTTTTCTTTTTCAGTGTTAACTCCCCATTTTAGGATGGCTGAGGAGTGCACGTGAAGGAGTTGGGGGCACCTGCTCGCGTGTCACGGGACCCCCAGAAGGAAAGGAAAGGAAAGGAAAGGAAAGGAAAGGAAAGGAAAGGAAAGGAAAGGAAAGGAAAGGAAAGGAAAGGAAAGGAAAGGAAAGGAAAGGAAAGGAAAGGAAAGGAAAGGAAAGGAAAGGAAAGGAAAGGAAAGGAAAGGAAAGGAAAGGAAAGGAAAGGAAAGGAAAGGAAAGGAAAGGAAAGGAAGAAGAGAAGAAAAAGCAAAGATATATAGGGGAAATAAAAATTGAAAGAAGGAAAAAAGGAAAGAAAGAAGGAAAGAAGGAAGGAAAGAATGAAAGAAGGAAAGATGGAAAGAAAGAATGAAGGAAAGAAGGAAAGAAAGAGGGAAAGAAAGGGAAAGAAAGAA
>NW_010162672.1:0-832 GCF_000695765.1 Mesitornis unicolor | reverse complement strand
AGAGGGAAAGAAAGAGAGAAAGAAAGAGGGAAAGAAAGAGGGATAAAAAGAGAGAAATCAGACGCTAGAGACCTGCAGCAACATTTTAGCACGCTGATGTAGACACAACATGAATCAATAAGTTATTAAAACCTCCAAACAACAAAAGCGATATCGCAGAAGAGACAACGGCACGGCTTTTCTGTTAGGAAATATCTGTACGTGATTGAAAATTTAGAAATAGTGGGGTAAAAATTTGAAAGGACTCCACAATAAAGACATGTAATCACACGGACATGCACGGGTGCCGGTGATTTTCCTCCGCATACGGCTGATGGTGCCATCCCTGCAACGCTCTGCTGACCGCACTGATGGTTTTTGCAGAAATAATGCGAACAAAACGCAGAATTATTGTGGGTTTTTTTAAATTCTTTTTTTTTCATCCCTGGGACCTCTGCAAAGTCCCAGCATTAAAACGTGCCCCTTGACGGGACGGGAGGCTCAGCGCCCATTTCATATCCCCCGCCTCCGCCGTGCTTTCTTTGGGGGAGGATGCTCCGCACCCCGCGGAGTTTGCTCGCCTGTTTGTTTGTTTTTGTTTGTTCGTAGATAAGGACATCTTCAGCCTCTAAGTTTCACCCAGGGCACGGCTGCTGCTATCAGGTGACATTTAAAGCAGTCCTATTTGGTTCCCCTCGGTGCCTTGACAAACCGCCCTGGCGCTTTGGGCGCATATTCCTTCTCATGGAAACACCGAGAAGACGTTTTATTTGTATAAATAAATAAAAAGTAAGTATAAATGTATAGAAATTATATTTAAAAATACATATTTATTTATATTTTTTGCCCGATC
>NW_010162671.1:592-2246 GCF_000695765.1 Mesitornis unicolor | reverse complement strand
ATATATTCTATATATTCAATAAAGGCAGATGCATGTATATTATATATATAAATAGATGTAAATATACTATATATATACACACATATAGAATATATTCCACATATTCAATAATGGCAGATACATATACAGAATATACATACAAATATATGTAAATATATTCAATAGATATGCACACGCATATAGAATATATGGTATATACTCCAAAAGCCAGATCTCGGTCACAAAGGCTGGGGATGGAGGCCACTGACCCCTGCAGTTGGCTAGCGGGGCAGTGGAGCGCAGGGCGGGATGGAGAGCGGCCCAAAGGCCCGGGCCTGAGAACGGCCCCGCTGATTAAAGCCCCGTCTCAATGCCGCTGCAGGCTCATTATTTGATCATCACCTACGGGGGCATCCCGGCGATAATGATCACATAATTGGCCACCAGAAGAAGCTCCTTCCTCCCCTGAGCTGCGCCATCAAAGTTTTCCTTTCTTTCTTTTGGGCGCAAAGAAAAAAACAAGGGAGGGATCCAGCCTGAATCCCGCAAGGTTGGCATTTCCCAGATGATGCCTAATCCTATTTGGAATGCTTCTGAACACTTGGCCTTGATTACATCTCGGAGGGACGAATTTCCCAGGTCATTGTGTAGCCCTTTCGCTCAGGTTCACTGAATGTCCCCTTGTTCCTTAATGCCAAGGCGGGCTGAATGGAGAGCCCGCTTCACCTTCTCTATGCCGCCCATTATCCCCCCTACCCCCATTATGTCTGCTCTTTATCGGCCCCCTTTTCTCCACAGAATCACCGCAATCTGTTCGGCCTCCCCTCACACAAAACCCTGCCCTGCTTGCAAGCATTCCCGCTGTTTGTCCCCGAACTCCTCCTAATTCCACTATAGGGGGTTTTTTTTCTCGGAGATGGGGAGAAACCAAAACAGAGGCCGGCTGCGGGGAACTCAGATGTGTGTATACATTCATACACACCCACGGCTTTCGGGCTCCTTTCTCCCGAGCCTTTGCCACTCAACGGGCTTTTGGTCTTTCCACGCGTTTCCCCCTCCCCATCTTAATTAACTTAAACAGCGTGAACCATCTGAAAAATACCCCCAGATAACTCCTCCTGCGAGTAAGCAACCCCTATTTCCGGGGTGAAATCTGGACGGAGAAAACCCAACGCCTTTTAGCCCCACACGCGCAACTCTGCCGCTTCCAAATCGCAAACGGTCACTCCTCAGCTCCTACAAAATGCTTGTTTTTGTGGTTAACCTCTGCTGGGGGCTTGAAGACCTCTCCAGACTCACGTGCGCTGGCTTTTCTTATTATTTTCCTGGCGTATTAACGGGGAAAAAGAAGGGAAGAGCCGGGCTTGTCCTTCGCGAGAGAGAAAGCAACCGCAAGAACACCTCCCGTGCAAAAAGGGCTGGAGGCCCAAACGGTGCCCGCGAGGCCACGCACGGACCCAGTCCCCTGGATTTTGTCACGCAGCAGGGGCACAAAACCCCAAGCACCTTTCCCGTTGGAGAAGGGCTGGGTAATCCAGAGTGAAACCCACACCACGGCGAGCACACATCCTCCCCAAATCAAAGTTTCAAACAAGGGCAAAATCCGCTCGCATCCCTCAGGCCCTCGTAGGCCCAAAGGTCCGGTTTTGCCCCCCGTCAGCGCTTACCATGAGCG
>NW_010162671.1:0-372 GCF_000695765.1 Mesitornis unicolor | reverse complement strand
GAGCGCCGGGAGGAGGTCGGGTGGGGGCACGGTCCCGGACAGCCAGGCCTTCCTCCTCAACCCCTCGGTGGTGCTTTGGTCGGTTTTGGCTATGGTTTTTGGTTGGTTTTTTTTAAGTTTTTCCCCTTTTTTTCCCCTGATTTTGTGTTGGTTTTTTGTTCTTATTTGGATAGGAGCGGGTTTTTAAATTCGGTTTCCCTAGGGCAAATGTTTGGAGTAGCGTTGCGGGGAAGGAGAGAGCATGGTTAACACGAGTCCGGCTTTGATTTTCATGGGCAAAACAGGTTCGATGATTCCTCATGAACATAATCATTACAGTACATACGTTGCCCTCTAGGTCTTGGAAAAGTTTTAGCGATACTTCAAAAAAAA
>NW_010162670.1:0-4870 GCF_000695765.1 Mesitornis unicolor | reverse complement strand
AGAGGAGGGGGTGTGGGGCTGGGGGTGGTGGAGGAGCAGGAGGTGAGGAGGGGTGGAGAGGAGAGTGAGCTGAGGTGCAGGTGTGGGGACTGGAGGGTGCTGCTGATGGGGTCAGACTGGAAAATAATGGAGACTGGGTGGGTTATTGCCAGTGGGACACAGGGGCTGTGGTTCTGGGCTGTCTGTGGGGCTGGATGTTCCTTAAATGCCACAGGCAGGGGAGCGTGGGGGCTCTCCTGGGCTGCTGCTGCATGCAGGGGAAGCTGTGGTGTGGTTCAGCTCCCAGGCAAGGCAGAGGGCTGGGAACTGATCCGTGGGTTTTGTGGAAGAGAGGGTGCTGAGGTGGCCAAGCATCAGGCACTGGTGTTCAGTGGGTTTCAGGAGTTGTCTGTGCCCGGATCGGAGGAGATGTCAGGATCCCCTCTGTCCTGGGAGCCTATGGCTCCAAACTTCACTTGCTCTGCGATTATTTTTGACTCAGCAACATCTATAACATTTTCTTTCCGAGTAGCTTTAAAATAATGGAGTTCCTGTTTTTTCTGAGCACTTCACTGACCTTTTCTTACCTCTTTGTGGTGTCAGTTGCAGCAGAAATGGATTCCCAGGAGATCAAAGAGCTGCAGCAAGAAGTGATGGAGGAGCTGGGAATCTCCATGGAGGAGCTCCAGGATATCATCGACAAAGAGCTGGAGAAGTTTGAGTGCGTGAAGCAGAGGAAGCAGCAGCTGGAGGAGCTGGAGGAGTGCGTGAAGCGGAAGGAAGAAGAGGTGGCTCACGTTGACCGGCTCTTTGATGACGCTTCGAGGTGGGCGCACTTGGAATCGCAGCCACGTGTTGGAGTTGGGCTGCGGAGGAGAGGAGGGGGAGGTCATTTGATGAGTGCTGCCCATTTCTTTCCTTTAGCTGTGGACTGGTGCTGTGATTCTGCATTGGTTCACTCGTGTGGTTATTGAGGGCCAATTAAAATTATTCCCCTGTGGCTTTAAATCCTCCACCTGAACACTCTTCCCTCACCTCATCATGGTTGTATTTAATTAGCAGCTCCCCAGCAGTCAGCTCCTGTTTCTTTCTGTGGTGGTGTGGGGCAGAGAGCTGGGCTCACTTTGTCTTTTCTTGTCTCTGCCCTTTTTTTACCCCTAGAGAAATTAATGAATGCGAGGCGTTGGTGAAGAATCTGTACTCCACGCTGGGCCTCCAGTATCGTGAGAGCAGCTCTGAGGACGAGGATGTGGCTGCCAAGGCCCCGGAAGTGATTGAGATCCCTGATGAGGATGACGACGATGTCATGAGTATCGATTTGGGCTGGAAGCACAGTTCAGTACCTTCTTGTGCTGCGTGGTACCGAGGGGAGGGATGGAGATCTGAGCGTGTCCTGGAGGAGGATGGGAATGAGGGGGATCAGAATAAGGATATCATAAATTTGGCCATAAGCCATGCTGGTCTGTAAGGAGGAAAGGATCAGGGAGGAAATGCCGTTAACTCATGAGGAACATCAGTGCTTGCGTGGTCTGCCAGGGCCTGTAACTGTTCTGTGGGTCCTGGAGTCCCAAAAGGGGACTTTTCCCTTTTCCCACCTGCCTGCTTGATGTCCCTGTGGGGAAACTGCCTGTGCAGTGTGTAGTGCATCTTGAAAGGGGGGCTTAGTAAAAGCCTTGCTTGAGTGGATTTCTTGACAGAGACAGACAAGTTGCATGAATGGATGCATTTCCCTGTTCCCTCTTCTTTCAGTGACTTAACCAGGATGGCTTTTTTCCCTCCCCAAGGTGTTTTAAACCCCTTCTTTTCTCTTTAAATGCAGGCACTAGTAGTCCCAGAATCACAAAGGATCAGACTCTGGTGAGTTGGGAAAGGCCTGGCTACAGTGGGGTTTTGCTGGAACGCTTAGGACAGCATTGTATTTGGTGAAGAACAGCAAAGGTTCTTCATATTTTCTTTCTCTTTCCTTTCCTTCAGCTGCGGGAAGCCATGGCTGCAATGAGGAAGTCTGCCCAGGATGTTCAGAAATTTATGGATGCTGTGAACAAGAAAACAAATGCTCAGTATGCACAAAAAGGTGAGCGTGTGGGAGCTTCTCGGGGCTGACAGATGTGGGCTGGCACCTGCATGTGCCCTAAACGTGGTCTTGTTTGCATCTTACACCTGTTGGCTTCCTTCCTGAAAAAAACCCAACTGTTTTTTCCCTGCTGGAAAAACCTTTTTACAGAAGCACAGCATGGTGGGGCTCTGGACATCACCCAGTCCAACCCCTGCTGGGGTCATCCAGAGAAGATCACCCAGGAACACATCCAGGGGTTTGAATGTCTCCACAGAAGGAGACTCCACAGCCTGGGCCGTGCTCTGTACCCTCACAGTGAAGAAGATTTTCCTTCAGAGTTTGGACCGCCTGTGTTCCAGTTTGTGACCATTGCTCCTTGTCCTGTCGCTGGGCACAACTGAGAAGAGTCTGGTCTCATCCTGACCTCCCCTTGGGATATTGATGAGCGTTAATGAACCCCCCCACTACGTCTTCTCCAGGCTGAACAGCCTCAGCCCTCTCAGCCTTTCCTCCCATGGGAGATGCTCCAGTTCTCCCATCATCTTGGTGGCTCCACGCTGGGGTCTCTCCAGTTGTTCCTTGTCTCTGGTCACAGCTGTTTCCGTCTCTGTTTGAAGATTTTACTAAAACTGTGATGCAGTCTTAAAAGGAAAGCTCACAGAAAAGTCAGAGTGTACATTTTGAGAAGGAAATTCTGAGGTGATGGTTTCCTCCAAGGTCATGATTGTGAAGCTCAATGAGAGCATGAAGTGCTTCTTCCACACAGCCCAGCCGGATGAGAGCCATTCTGGAGTCTTTCTGGAAGAATCTGAAGGCTTTCACAGTTGATCCAGTACTTGCAAAAAGCTTCTTTGGATCATCAACAGTAACAGAAGATGGAATATTGGAGAGATGCAGGGTAGCAGATGTAGGAAAGATGTTTCGGAAGTTCTTAGAGCCAGGCTTCTTATAGCGATGTAAAGGGCTGTTGCTGTATGTTGCTCCTCTTGTCCTGCATGAGGAATCATAGAATGGTTTGGGTTGGAAGGGACCTTCAAGCTCATCCAGTCCAGCTTGGCCTTGAACACCTCCAGCGAGGGGGCAACCACAGCTTCTCTGGGCAACCTGTGCCAGGGCCTCAGCACCTCACAGGGAAGGATTGCTTCCTAATATCCAGTCTAAATCTCCCCTCTTCCAGTTCAAAACCATTCCCCCTCGTTCTGTCGCTACCTGCCCTTGTAAAAAGTCCCTCCACAGCTTTCCTATAGGACCCCTTCAGGAACTGGAAGGCTGCAATAAGGTCCCTTTGGAGCCACCTTCTCCAGGCTGAACAGCCCCAACTCTCAGTTGGTCCTTGTAGGGAGCTGCTCCAGCCTCTGATCATCTCTGTGGCCTCCTCTGGACCTGCTCCAGCAGCTCCATCTCCTTATATTGGGTGCCCCTGAACTGGATGCAGTATCCAGGTGGGGTCTCACCGGAACAGAGGGGCAGAATCCCCTCCCTTGATCTGCTGGTCACATTTCTTGTGATGCAGCCCAGGATAGTGTTGTTTTCTGGGCTACAAGTGCACATTGCTGGCTCACATTGAGTTTTTTATTGACCAGAACCCCCAGATTCTTCTCCTCGGGATTCTTCTCATCCATTCTCTGCCCAGCCTGGATTTGTGCTTTGGATTGCCCCAAGCTGAGCTGTTGAACTCTTTGATGTTTTGAAAAAGTAGCACAGAGGACCCTTCCATAAAGCCCCTGTCCACTCAAGTGGTCCATAGCTGTGTAAGCCTGGGTTGTGTTTGCCATCTGAACTGAAGCATTTCCTTCTTAAACGTGATCTTCACACGATGCACATCACCATACACCCCAAATAGGATTAAAGGTCCCTGTGGTGTGATGGCCTCAGAGTTGATGTTGCTGACAAATAAAACAATTTCCTGGAGCAGCAGTAAGGCCAGGAACAGTCATCTGTCCAGACACTGCAGGTGTGGGGACTGCAGGAGAACCAGGATCCTCTCCCTTGATCTGCTGGTCACACTTCTTTTGATGCAACCCAGGATGGGGTTGGTTTCTGGGCTGCAAGCACGTGTTGCCAGCTCATGTTGAGTTTTTCATTGGCTGGCGCCTGGAGTCCTTCTCCTTTGGACTGCTCTTGAGCCATTCTCTGCCCAGCCTGGATTTGTGCTTTGGATTGCCCCTACCTCTCTTCTCTGCACTGATCAGACCACACCTTGAGCACAGAATTTCCTGGAGCAGCAGTAAGGCCAGGAATAGTCATCTGTCCAGACACTGCAGATGTGGGGACTGCAAGAGAACCAAGTGCTCCAGGAAGAGCTGGAACTGAAAGACCAGAACCTTGAGCAAAGCCCATGCCTGAGGTGTACCCAGCAGCCCCTACATGTGATGGGAGGATCATATTTTGGGTGCCAAGAGCAGCAGTTGTGTCCAGCGGCCTACAATGTGTGTATACAAATGCATGCAGTCTTGGAAACAAACGGGAGGAACTGGAGCTCCAAGCCCAGTCAGGAAGTTGTGATATCATAGGAATAACCAAAACGTGGTGGGACAACGACTGGGGGGTCGTGATTGATGGCTATAGGCTAGTTTGTAAAGACAGGCATGGTAGAAGAGCAGGAACCGTTGCACTCTGTTAAGGAGAACCTTGAATGTAGAGAAGTTGACTGTGGTAACTGTGGAAGCCCCACTGATTGTGTCTGGGTCAAAATCAGATGGGTCGTCTCCAAGGGCATCTGTTACCAACCCCCAAACCAAGACGAGACCAACGAAGCAATACTTAGGTAAATTAAGCAGGCTTTGGGTCAACCAAACCTGGTTCTTATCACAGAATCCCAGACCGTTAGGGATT
>NW_010162669.1:4213-15547 GCF_000695765.1 Mesitornis unicolor | reverse complement strand
TGCAGGACCCGGCCTTTGGCCATATTCAACGCGGGGCGAGGTAGCTCATACACACCTAACGGCTTTGTGTTCTCTGTGGTCTCTCCGCAGAACCTGACGTACGAGATCATCCTCACGCTGGGGCAGGCGTTCGAGGTCGCCTACCAGCTGGCCCTCCAAGCCCAGAGAGCGAAGCCTTTGGGTGCTGCAGCAGGAGAAACCATCGAAACGAAATCTTCCAAACCGGTGCCTAAACCCCGAGCCGGCATGAGGAAATCCGCAGTACGTGTGTGCGGGCTGCCGGGCGCGCCCCGCCTGGTCTGAGCTGGGGTTTCTCTTGGGCACCACACGCTTAAACCTCCCCCTTTGTGGTAGGGGGAGCCCAGATGCGGATGCGGTGCCCGTAGCTTCAGGCATCGCTGATACTGCAGTGTCCCTGGCTCTGCTGGCAGCCCTGCTGCTGTGTTAGGGCTTCCCTGGGTAGGCTGAGGGCAAGCAGAGGTGGAAATAGCCCGGGTGGGATGGGGGTTGAGTGTCCAGCGCAGCTTCCACGTGCAGACCCTGCAGCAGTAAGATCCAGTAGGTAACCTGCGGTTTGCAGCACGGGAGCGACCCCATAGCCAAAAACCAGCCAGGACTGGAGCCGCTGAGGAGCAGGGACTGCTGCGTAAGCCACTGCCTTCCTTTAATGTCTCCTTTTGTCTGTGTTCTGCTTGCTCCCCCCGCTCAGGTGCCGCTCCCTCCCGACACTCGCTGTTGTCACTGTCACACCTGTACAACTCACCGCCCCTCCTACCTGCCGCTGCAGTCTGTTAGTCCCGGAGCTAAGGTCTTTACCCTTCTTCCTGCCATCTCCCATTGCGAACCGACCCGAGCTGCCACCGTCCGCCTCCCCGCTTCCCGTGTCTCCCGCTGTGCTCCCGTGTCCTGCCTCGCCGCTCTCCTCCCTCCCTGCTCATTCCAGGGCCGTGCCGTGGGCTCGGATGAACCCCAGGGACAAATGGCTCATA
This sequence comes from Mesitornis unicolor, assembly GCF_000695765.1. Lineage (NCBI taxonomy): Eukaryota > Metazoa > Chordata > Aves > Mesitornithiformes > Mesitornithidae > Mesitornis > Mesitornis unicolor. The sequence continues at coordinate 14,558 of NW_010162669.1, read as the reverse complement.
CCCACCCGCGCTGATGCAGAGTGGCAGCTCTCAACTAACTGCCTTGCTCTTTCTGGTGCTGTTCACCTTCCTGTAGGATCCTGATTTAGGAGGACAGGCTGAAAGAGCCATGCTTGGTCAGGGGAGTAAATCAATCACGTGGGAGCTCACCTGCCAGGAGCTGTCTCCCTCTCTCTCCCTCTTTCTTTTTTTATAGTGCCATCTTTATAGCGCTCAATTTTTCATGCTGGTTTGTGAGGCGAAGCGAAGCTGTCGCTAACGGTCGTAGGGGCCTGCAGGCCTAATGCAGGGCGTCACCTCGGGGTGCTGGGTTGAGACTGACGCGGCGAGATGCGTTTTAGCTGCGAAGGACTCGAATGCCTCCCCAGTGAGAGCCGCTTCCCCGCACACGTGTGCATTTTCGGGCCGGGCGTTAGGCAGAGCAGCCGCCTCTCCACGCCCTGAATCCCCGCTTGTTCTGTCCCAGAAGCCCTGGTGACCTAACGCGCCCTTTCTCTCCTCCTTTTCCAGCTGGATCCCCCTGAAGTGGACCAAGACTCCCAGTCTCATGCCAGTGTCTCCTGGGTCGTGGACCCCAAACAGGACTCCAAGCGGACCCTCAGCACTAAGTATGAGACCACTATCTTCTAAAGCAAACACACCCCGTGTCCACCCAGTCTAACCGTGCCTTTGCGATCTGATCTGTCTGCTGTTCTAAACTCCCTCCTCCTCCAGCTGCTCGCACTGAGCCCCGCGCAGGCACTGCGTCAAAGGCAGCAGCACTTAGGAGACTCTAGACTTAAAAACGGCTTTTGTACCTGATCACTGCTGAACACTGTGAATTCTCCTTACTCGGAAACAAGGGTCACGCGCTGTTAGATACCTGTGAGGTGGGAGGTGCAGAGGGATGCAGGCTGGGGGAACCGGAGACGTGGATCCAGGAAGCCGCCTGCTGTTTTCACGTCTTTCCCCTCGCTCTGGCACTGTGAATCCCTGGGGTGACGTGACGATCCCCAGGCCTTTTTTTTTTTTCCTATTTCTCTTTCTTATCCTTGGACTGATGGAGACCTCTTGTCTCTGCGGTGCACGCACTCCCTCCTCCTCGATCCTCTTCTTCCCGACCGAGCCGAGGCTGCGTACTGTTCAGTGAACTCACCCTCTTCTTCCCTGCCATCCGAGTCGACACTAACCACTGTGATGCTGTCTGCAAATAACACACGCTCACTGCATTTCCTCACGGGGACCCTCGCCCACAATCTCTCCCCTCAAAGGCCGGAGCAGAAAACCTGCTCCGATGGGAGCGCTGGTTTGGGCTGGGTGTGATGGTTCCCCCCTGTGAGCTCTCTCCCCTCTCAGAGATGTCGCTTTGGTTGCATGCGTTTCAGTCCCTCGTAGGTTTTATTTTTACCCCTCCTGTTTACACTCACCAAACTCCTCGTGAGCTATGGGCGTAGTTCTCGTGTGGTAGATGGGAAAGGGGTGAAGCTTTCAAAGGCACCGTGTTTGAGCGGGGCTGGATGCTGCGCTGTTAGAGGTCGGATGGAGCAGACGGAGCTCGGCCGCGTTCAGCCTCGCTGCAGTTGGATTTTTTTGCCAAAGGGAGAAATGTGATTGAACTCAGCCTGCTGCCCATCCCACAGCTTGTTTTCAGTCTATGAACCATGGCACGATGAGGGCTATAGGGATCTTGAAACATCTGTCACCTTCCGTCCCTGAGAGCGAGGATTTCGCTTAGAGCTGGCCCTGCAACGGGCACCTCTGCCTTTTCTGGCTGCTTACCAAGTGCGCCTGTTTTTCCTCTGGGAAAATGTCCCCGTCGCTGTGTATCTCAGTAGAAGCAGCTTTTAAATTCAGAACATGACTGGGAATCGTTGGCGTGAGACTGCAGGGCACTTGGCACAGGGCAGAGCAGAGCTGGGACAGGTCTGGGAGCGCAGTCCATGACCCTGTGAAAGCCTCAGTCCATGGCCCTACCCCTAGTTCCTTTGCTTGCGTTTTCTGAGCTGAAACTGAGGAGGAGGAGGAGGGAGATGTGACCAATAACAGCGTTGGGAGGCAGGACTCCTGCCCCGGTGCTGCTTCTCCCTGACTTGCTGGGTGTCCAAGCAACTTCACCTCTCTTTACCTCAGTTTCCCCGTGGAGGGGATGGGGATGGGGATGTATTTACCTACCTCCAGGGGTGTGAGGCTCGCTGCGTTCCGGTTTTAAGACCCTTCAGTGAAGGACGCCACCACTTCCACACCGTGGCAGCAAACCCTGGCGCTCCACCTCGTGCTCCCGATGGATGAATCACAGAATCCCAGAATCCCAGACCGTTAGGGATTGGAAGGGACCTCCAAAGCTCATCCAGTCCAATCCCCCTGCCAGAGCAGGAACACCCAGATGAGGTTACACAGGAAGGCGTCCAGGCGGGTTTTGAATGTCTGCAGAGAAGGAGACTCCACAACCTCTCTGGGCAGCCTGGGCCAGTGCTCTGTCACCCTCACTGAGAAGAAGTTTCTTCTCCAATTGAAGTGGAACCTCCTGTGTTCCAGTTTGTGTCCGTTACCCCTTGTCCTATCATTGTTTGTCACCGAGAAGAGCCTGGCTCCATCCTCGTGACACTCACCCTTTAAATATTTATAACCATGAATGAGGTCTCCCCTCAGTCTCCTCTTCTGCAAACTAAAGAGCCCCAGCTCCCTCAGCCGCTCCTCAGAAGGGAGATGCTCCACTCCCTTGATCATCTTTGTAGCCCTGCGCTGGACTCTCTCCAGCAGTTCCTGTCCTTCTTGAACTGAGGGGCCCAGAACTGGACGCAATATTCCAGATGCGGTCTCATCTTAACCAGCCAGTTAAGGGATGAAGCCCTTAACTCGTAGCAAAGCTGCATCTCGGAGCCCGACCAGTACAGTTCGATTTCTGAAATATCTCTGAGAATTTTCCCCAAATTTCCCTTCGCCAGTTGGCATCAGTGGGGAGAGCGGTCAGAGGAGCAGCCCTGGGTTATTTGCACCTGGTATTTTAGGGATTAGGAAGAAGCTTGTCCGAGTTTCGCTGGGGCTTTAGGGCTGGTGCATCCAAGCTGCTGCTTCCCCAGACTTGCGGTGAAATCTGATGTTTCAAAATCTTTATTTAGCTCCGTCTCAGGAATGAGTTTGATTCTCAAGTCAATCATGGCACTGAGCAGCAAACTGACTTCAAAATAAAGGCCAGGCTGGTACGAACCCAAGTGAGAGGACTAAAAGAGTTGTCTTAAAGCCAAAAAAGGAAAGGAAAGCTCAGTCTAGTACGTGTATTTCAGATGCCATGGAGCCCCTTAACACAGAGCCAGCCAAAAGACCCCTAAAGTGGAGGTTGCACTGCAGTTGCCAGAACGTTGCTGTGTCCGAGGTGCTCCAGAGGTTTGGGTTTGATCAGCATCTTTCCGAGCTGTGAGAGCACCCTGCAGGTTTTCATGTCCTTCAAAGAGAATCTGAATTAACGGCACCGGTGGTAGCGCAGTTTCTACGCGTGTGGTTGCCCACACGTATGCCTGATTTTCGAGGGTCTCAGCTCTCCCCGTGCCTTCAGCTGGGCAGGTTCCTCAGCACCTCCAAAACGGGGTCCCTGGAGCGTGTGTGTCCCCTAAGGGTGGCATCTGAACCCCGCTGGGGTCACGGGCAGCCCTGCCCAAGCTCCAGGAGCTTCCGCTGTGTGTCCGTAACCCTCACGGCTGTGTCTCACCTCCAGCACTCGTGTTTTTACGGTCGGAAATCATTCATTCCATTATCTTCCTTTCTGTTTGCCTCTGCAAAGCTGATCTCCGGGCAGCTGTCTCCTACCACGGAAATGTAGTAACGGGGCAGAGACCTGAGAAGCAGCGGCTGCTGACACGAAGATCATCTCCATCCGGCACTGCCTCGGAGGGGGTGCGTGGCTGCTCAGTGGGGGCTCCCAAAGCAGAGGGGGGAGAAGGGATCCCAGGCACCAGCTGAGAAAAAGCCGCTCGCTCCCTTTCTAGCAAAGGCAAGTTTGAGACTTCCGAGAGCGATGTCACCTTTTCTAGTTTGAGACGAACGCCTTTCGACCCGTTTTTGGTTGGTTTGGGTTGTTTGTTTGTTTTTTTAATGTCACGAAGCAAATCCAGTTCACGGTTTAAATGTAGCACCGCAGGGGTTTTTTTTTGGTGAGGAAAAACAACAAAATCTCTTTCTTTACTGAGAATCCACGCAGTCCGGCAAGGAGTTGGATAGCAAGTCTTAGCAGTGGGAGCGGTGTGCGCATCTCTGACGGTACTTAAACCTGCTTCAGTCCTGGGTGAACAGCAGAGAACGCCAAATTGGTGGGAATAACGTCCTCCAGTGCGAGAAGCCCTGCAGGGTAAGTCTGCAGCCTCGGCTTTCAAAGCTCCTCCGCCTTTTTACAGCAAATGGAAATAACTTCAGGAAAAGCATCTGCAAAGGATCTTCCGCTCCCGAGCGGCCGTGGCCAAGCGTTCCCGATGGTACGGAGCCGTTGCGTTGCGATACTTGACGTTGCTATGGCAAGGACACAGTTTGTTCCCGTGGATGCACTGAACCCCTGGAGACCTTCGCCTTCTCCAGCCTCCTGTGCACCCGTGCTCGGTTTTAAATGCAGTTACGCCCTGAAGGCTTGAGGGTTTTGTTGGGTTTTGTTTGTTGTTTTTTTTAAAGTATATTCAATTGTGATTTAGCACTTTTTTGCTACTAGCTCATTATTTAATTAGTGCAACAGATTCAGAAGATGAACGAGTAAGGGGTTAAATTTTGGGCATTAACACTGAAACAGTCCATGCCTGAGGAGAAATCATATCAACCTGAGGACGGCTTGGCCCCGTCTATCCCCAAAAACCACCACCTCGAAGGTGCTGTGTGCTTCCTTTGCTCTCAAATTACCGGAGTATTTAACAGGAGTTTGGGCTGTGACTGATGTGTTTTCCCAGTACAGTTCCCCTCGAGGGAGAGATGTCCAAATGGTGGTGATTTGAATTCTTCAGATGCAGAAATGTAGTGCAGCACACGTGTAATAACCTCGCCGTGTAACGGCTGGGGATGCGGTACCCTGCTGCTTTACTGGAGCTGCATGCCCGAGTAACTCCTCTTTCATTCCAGTTGCTGCTGTATGTCAGGATTTCATTTGGGCTCCTGAGCCAGTGAGGCTGGGAGAGAAGTGAAGCGCAATCCCAAGGGCATAGACCTGTAAATGATATTGGGGAGGGGGGGGAAGTGGAGATTGGGTTTTGTTTTTTTTTAAGTCGATGAATTTAGGAAACTTAACATTCCTTGATCTGCATATGTTGCAATTCATACTGGTGTAAGTGTAAATATTTGGTGTGTCGGCAACGAGTCTTTATTTTTTTTTTTGGAGAGATTGCAAATTGAACCTCTGCTTGGGAGGAGGGACGCTTTTTGTTGTTGTTTTTAATTGTATATTTTTTCGGAAGCTTGGCTTGGAGGTGCCGTGGTGATGAAGACTCCAATCTTCAGGGAACTGGGTTTGGTGGCCCTGGTGGCCCTTCCCAGTCCCGCCTGTAGCCCTGTGGTTGTCTTTAGTGACCCAACAGTTCTTTAGCCAGATCTTTGCTTTCTCACTTCATAGCCAAAGCCATCGTTTCAGCAGCGCATCGCCCCTTTAATTCCCATGGGTTTTCTCAAGGTACTTGAACGCTGGACACTGATCCTGGACCATGCCCCCCCCAGAATCTGTTGACCCCTCCGTTGCGCAGTATTCAGGCGCTTCCTCCCTACAGGGTTTTGTGGTATCTGGAGGAAAGTGCCCCAAATTCCTGGTGCTGAATATGAATTTGGATCTGTTGTGTTACCTGCCTGGGAAAAGGGCTTTGTTCCCCATTTGAAGGACGGATTGTGTTTGTGCGGGGCATGAGTCCAGGCTGAGAACCAGACAGGTAAACCAAGAAGCGGAGTTGGTGTCTTTTTTTTTTTAATATAGGAGGGGACTGTGTTTTTAAATTGAAGCTGCTTTATCCTTTTTTCTAATTTTTTCTTTACAAAAAGGAAAGAAAGAAAAAAAGCGAACCTTAGCTGTTCGGCTGCCCTTGACCTTGCTTTGGGACTGTTCCTTTTCGAAGAACTTATGCAACTTTTTGGGGGTACGTGCCCGTCCCCCTCCCAGGGCACCTCCAGGCTGTACCTCTAGCGAAGAGCTGGTGCCTTCACCAGGCTGCGCAGACACAGACCCACACCAGATGCCAAATAGCCCCTCCGAACGCGCCCCGTTCTGTGCGCAGCTGAAGTGGAGGCCGTTGTTTAAGGCTCTTCCTCCCCACAAGTTTCCCGCAGCAGAGTCTCCCCTGGTTTTCTCCTGCTCGCATCACTTCCGTGCAGTCGGGTCTTTTATTTTAGAGCAAGCACAGCGTTTGCAGCGCTGTCTTGTTGCAAAAAGTCTCCCTTTTAGGTCTCACATTGGCATTATTTACTGCATTTCTTTTCCAAAAGGAAGTAGCTGTGCTGCTCTTGCAAAGTTGATGTAGCTCAAACATTTTTTCTTACCCGTGGAAGAATCACCTGAGATTCCCTAACAGGGCAGAGAACAGTCGAGTTCAGTTTGCAATGTAGACATTTTTGCTAATTGTGATGTATGGCAGTGGGACTGATTTGTAACAAATGTTATTTAATCTGTCTGTATTTTGATACTTGAATTTCCTTTTATTTCCTGTATATACAATTGTTAATCTGCTCCAATTTGTCTGAATTTTAAACATCTTGTGGTACCAAACGTAACCGATCTGTGCAACAACATAGACTGACCTCACTACAACAAGGCGAGATTGTAAATATTCCTGGGCTTCCAGCAGTCGTTTTGTTGTTTTCATAACTGTACAACTTAGAACAGACTGAATTAATAAACAAACTTAGACACACATCCGCCTCCTTGTCACTGCCACCTCAGCGGCTCCTGCTCCTCTCGTCCTGGTCCACAGACCTGTGAAGGTAAGAGAAAAGGGGTGAGGGTGGGCAGGGTGTTTAATTAGCTGGGTGGTTGATTAGCTCAGGTTAGCACTGTACCTGCACTGTTTTGTTACATCTGAGGAACAAGGAAAGGTGGTGGAAGCGGAGCACAGGAGCAGTTCCCTCAGCAGCTGCTTTGGGTGAAGCTGCTCTTTTTGCTGTCGTAACAACCCCAAATGTTAAATATTAAATTATTTTGAGACAAACTAATTTATGCATGAAACGTCATCCCTGTGTTCTGTTAAGGACAGACCTGCCTCTAGCACCACGGTCTCCAGCAGCTTGGTGTGTGTTCTCCACGTGATGGTGAGAAAAGCTCCGATTTAGCCCCACTAAGGTACATCTGCAAGGATCGTTCCACTGGGGACTGTCAGGACCCTAATTTACTAATGATCAACGTTAAAATCACTTCTGCAGCACGGCAGCAAATGGTTCATGTAACAACAGTAACAGTTTAGGCAGCCACTGCATGTAGTATTTACCTAGCAAAGGTTTTTGGCTTGCCAAGAAGTAGGACATTTTCATTATGTAAAATTAGAGCAAGAAATCCAGACATTTAAATACAGGGTAAAGTTCAGCTTTTCATGTCAAGTAAAATCTGGCTGATGTCAAACACTAAATACACCAGGGATTGCTAAATTTATACCATATGTTCCATTTCTAATAATTCAGTAAGTCAGGTTTTCAAGCTAACGTTGAAATACATTGAGCACTTTTAATGATCTTAAATACCATGTGGCTTTATCAAATGCAGCCAGCGTCCCTGGGCTGTGACTAACATTTCAGCAAAGTAGGTTACAGGCCCATGGCAGAATTAACACCTTGAATTAAAAAAAGCCTAAGCTGCACTGCAGTTTTCTGAGCTCTGCATCCCGTTGCCTTCCCTACCGAATAGGATTTTTCTGGGGGGGAAAAAAGCCACTACCTTTTGTAGCTGAGAGGTTTATTCACATAGTGACGAGCCAAGAGTCACTTCCCAGTAGCGATGCTGGCCATGGTGGATTTGGCTGATTGATTTTTATGAGCTGAAGGATGATTTAAGAACCTTGGAGGATGCATTTCACCCTGCCCGGTACGTGGTGAAGGTGATCAGAAAGGATCCAGCTCTGCATCCGAGTCTGGTTCTGCATGTGGGAGAAGCACTTCCTTGAGAATTCCTGAGCAGTACGGTCCAAACACCTCCCTGTTGTAGTGGGTCACTCTTCCAAACCTGCACCCAACTTCCAGCAGCTCTTTGTGAATGACATCAAGGCCCTTTGCGAAATCTTTTTGGGAATTCTGTCCGTCAGAGGCAATGAAAAGGCTGAGGAAGGAAGGAATCCGCTGTTCTGTAGGGAGCAAAAGTATGAAAACGAAGAGGAAAATCAACAACCAACCTTTGCACAGAAATCACACAGAATCACAGAATCCCAGAGCGTTAGGGATTGGAAGGGACCTCCAAAGCTCATCCAGTCCAATCCCCCTGCCGGAGCAGGAACACCCAGATGAGGTTACACAGGAAGGCGTCCAGGCGGGTTTTGAATGTCTGCAGAGAAGGAGACTCCACAACCTCTCTGGGCAGCCTGGGCCAGGGCTCTGTCACCCTCACTGAGAAGAAGTTTCTTCTCCAATTGAAGTGGAACCTCCTGTGTTCCAGTTTGTGTCCGTTACCCCTTGTCCTATCATTGTTTGTCACCGAGAAGAGCCTGGCTCCATCCTCGTGACACTCACCCTTTAAAAAAGCACTCACCCTTCAAACCCAATGTTGAAGTGGAGCAGGTTGACAGTAAAGACTTTTCACCCACTCTGAGAGTTTTTGTACTGCGGTGAAGTGTCAAGCATCTCAGAAGCGTAATGGAAGACAGAACTTCAGAGCCCGGGATTTATCTCGCCTGCCACAGCAGCGTTTTGAAATGGAAATCGTTCAAGAAGCCTCTCTGGGGAGCACAGAGCTGAGCTTCAGCAACTCAGCTGCTTCAGAAGTTCTCGCTCTTGAAGCAAGTACGTGGAAAATGGTGATAGTGGCCAAGAGCACAGGCAAGACGTGGGTTTGATTTCTAGCCATGGAGCAGGGAAAGGCTGTCCAGTTCTGCAGCTTCTAATGCCACCCCATCGCTGAGTCACTGCCCAGGCTGTAGTTTATCGTGGTTTGGTTTTGACTATTAATTCAGCCTTCAGAATTACATTCAAAACAAAACAGCCTGCTCTGACATGGAAAGAATAAACCCAAATAAACAGTGTGGTGGAGTCCACCCGGGCTGGGAAGGATACTTAACTCGATGAAGCAGTGGGCAGGAAGAGCCTCACCTTATTTTCCTAGCTGATAAAAGCCAGTCTTCCATGTGGAAATAATCTTTCCTGTAGCGTACTCGCTGCCTGTGGCACCGCAATCTGATGCGGAATTAGCGTTCAGAGTACTAATAAAAGGTCAAAATAACCAGCTCTTATCCAAACCATTTGAATAAATATTTGGATGGAGCAGCATTATAGGGCAGCTGGTTAGCTGAATCCCAAGCAGTGCACTCCCAGGGGATAGATCTTATTTAAAGATGTTAGCGTGGTGCTTTACTACAGCCGGTGATTAAGCTCTCACTCTACATCCTAGCCTGAAGATTGCAACACTACCTAGGGACAGCTGTGGGCCTGTTTAGGCTTTTAGCAAGGAGGGGAGGATTTAAGAGGTTGTTTTTTTTTCAAAGCAATTACTCTTTGGGAGCATTTCAGGGTGGAACAGGAAAATCAAGGCAGCTTTCCTGTCCCTCCTCTCCTGTGCAGACTGCGTGGAGTGGCCAGACGCTGATCCCAGCTCCCCCCCTCGAGCAGTAGTTGTGCTCGGTGCAGGGAGCTGGCTTTGCTAGGACTGATCTTAGACCTGTCCTACAGGCTCCAGGGTCATTGGCCACAACTGAAGTTTAGGCTAAAGTGTCTTCAAGGCTGGGTTAGCCTTCAGCTCAGACACTCACCAAAGACACACCGGACTGCGTTGCCACCATCTGCGATGCTGTGTAACCCAGCTGTGAGTGCATCCTGGTGACCTCCTGGAGCACTTGGTCACTGAAGTCTTCCAATGTTTCTTGCTACCTAAAATCATACAAAGGTATGTCCATTCTGAATCGCATTGGTTGGGGAAGGGGTTTGCAGGCACAGAGCAAGGGGGGGAGGCTCTGCACGTGCCTGTGGAGTGTCAGCACAGGACAGCCAACGCTGAGCCACAGCCCTGGTGCCTACTGCAAGTGAAGCTTCCCTTCCCTGCTCTTTGGCGAGCAGGAAGCTGCCCTGTGGCAGACTCATATAAAACAGTGATCAGCACTACTTATTTTCCCCTCTAATCAAGTAGGGACTATTGCTTTAGAGAGTTAACTCCCAGCTAAAAGTGCTGACTGGCTTCCCCCACTCCTTGCAGTAGACTTGGCTGCTATTTGGACCTCAGCTCCTC
>NW_010162669.1:1580-4182 GCF_000695765.1 Mesitornis unicolor | reverse complement strand
AGGAGATGCCTGCTGCTCATCCCACAACCACCCAGTGCCTGCATACTCACTCTTCTGGAAAAGAAATCTCACCTGGTACAAGACAGCCCTTCCAAGAGGGTCCATTTCAGCCTAGCTACAAACCCAGGTGAGCCACAGGTACTTCCACACATGCCAGTGGTCACTAGCAGGACAGCAGCTATGATGGCAAGCTGCTTCACCTGCACTTGTACATCCTGCAGTCCAGCCTGATCCATCAGCAGTGTCTGCGAACAGAAACCAAATCAGCCTGGGGGTGTAGAAACAGCAGCTGTGATCACTCAGCAGATCTCAAGCCAGGGAGCAGGGCTGTACCGTCCCCATGAAGCCGCGTGGAAGGCAGCAGGGAGGGTTAGGTTTGTGAAAAATCCAATTTGTTTCACATAGGGAAAACCATGTGCCATGACTCATGGTGCAGAGGGGACAGAGAGTCTGGCCAGTTCTCTCTGTAGAAGATGCAGAATGGCTACACTTACTCATTTTGTACATCTATGAAAATGCTGTAAAGGCATCCAAGCACTTCTCCTACCTCAGGGTATTCCTTTTGCCCAAGCTCCCAGCAGAGCAGATTCACATATCCTCGACTGAGCACGGACCTGAGGCTTGGCACAGTTGTGTTGTTGCTGCCAGCCCCTCGCGAGCGTGTGGCAGGTAAGTCACAGACTGCATGGAGGGCCGGTGGCTGCAAAGAGGACACAGACACCTCTGCTGCTGCTTTGCACAGCCACTCTCTGGTGTAAACCAGGCCATCTGCAGGGAGGTAACCAAAACGGATGTTCACAAGAGCAGACTGGTCAGGCTACAGCAGTAAGAAGTGGGCATGCGATGCTGCAGGCTGAAGGGGACGTGTGTTTGGGAGGTGAAGGCATCATGCTGGCTCCTGGAAGGGTGGGGAACGGCTTACGCCATTGCTAACATACAATATTAATGTCCTGTTGCCAGGGCACTGCGTTAGCCTACTGAGACTGGTACATGGAGAACATTGTATTTCACAGAGGATTTCAGTCTCCAAGAAGCACCTTTAATGGAGCCTGATGGAGAGAGGCAGCCAGAGAGAAATCCTCTACAGCCTAGCAAAAAAGAGAGATCTACATCAAATGCAGGCTTCCCTCTTTAAATGCTTCCCAACAACATTTTGCTCATTCCTCGGAGGATCTCAAACCACTTCAAACTTGTGAGTTCCTCATGAGAAAGCTATTAGCTCTGCCTTATGCATGCAGCAACCGAAGCACGCTAAGTGACTTCTTTTCTGCAAGGTATTTTAGTGAAGAGCCTTGAGGAAGGGACCCAGGAGTCCCCCAGCTCTTAGAGGCATTTCTCTCATCTGTTGTTGAGAGTGTGGTGAAAGCAGCACCTTTGAAATACTAAAAGTTCCCTTTGAGTGCTCCTGGAGAAGTAGCAGCTCTCCTCTCCCTTCCCTTCCGACTTACCAGGCAGCTTATCCAAGAGTTTCTGGAATTTCTTCTGTTCATACTGGATGGCCTGGTCTTGCAAATGGGTGCAAAGGTTCTGGATGGTAAAATTCAGCATATCCATTTTCATCAGGCCCAACACCTGGAAAAATCTCCCTGGGATGAGACACAGTGAACTGAAGGGTTAATACTGCAGTAAATGCTGTCATTTGGGCCTTTTGAGAATGCTGAGAAAGGGGAATTCAGATCCTCTGACTTGATCCCATTTTCTCTCAAAAGGTTGTTCAGTTTAATTGCAGTGCTCCCTAAAAATTACTCCAAAAACCAAAGTTACTTCACTGAAGACTCTACTACTGTCTAAATTGCAGCTGGGCAACAGGAATATGTCTACATTGAAAAAAAAAAAGGAAGTCAATGGCCAGAATGGACAAAAGGGTCTGTAATTCCAAGGCCGTTTCCTCTCAACCCAGTGTTTTATGGTTGAAGGTTCTGCTGGTCTGCGTGGACCAAGGCAGAGTCAGCATCACCCGCCTGAGAACTTGAGCTGGGTCTGTGATGCTCTGTGACCCTTGTACCTCCTCATCCCAAATGGGTGCACACAGCCTTGCCATTGTGCCAAGGACGTACGTGGTGAGACCGTGGGTACCCAGAGCCCCATGCTCAGCCTCCTCTCTAAACAACTCCATGTCCAAGGCCTCTTCAATCTCACTTCAGAGCCCCTTGTGCCACGGCAGCAGCAGTGACAGCAGACCCTGCCCAAAGAAGCAGCAGTCGCTCTCTTTTTGGTTCAGGAACTCCACCGTTCTCCAGAGTTGCTCAACAGGAATCCAGGTTGGCCTTGTATTGAGACTAAGCTAGCTCCTCAGTACACAAATTCTGGGGCACACAGTCACTTTGAGGGAATGCTCGACTAATGACTCACTTCAGGATGTCTGGCTACTGTTTCGAATCGCACAAAACCTCCTTTACTGTCAGGCATGAAAGAAGGGAGTTCTCTGTCTGGAGTCTAATGGGAATAGACTGAAAAAGCAAACTATACAAAACTTGATGCCCTGCTAGAAACATACGTCTTTCAGTGTGAAACCATGTTTGCACTCACTTCATTGTACATTTAAAGAGTAGATACAGGTCCTCATATCCCTAAAGAGGTGTCTCTGTAGAGAGAACTGCAG
>NW_010162669.1:299-1570 GCF_000695765.1 Mesitornis unicolor | reverse complement strand
AGGAATGCCTATGGCTGTTACTATAACCAACACTTCAAAGAAAGACTTTCCACCCTTTTGGTGGAGTCTGTGTTTTAAAGACCTGGGCTCAGAGGCTGAGTTTCCTTCTCAGACAGGTTTTAGAAGGTGCAGTTGTGTAATTTGTGTCTCCCTATAAACTAAAGGGAGCCTATTTTCTCCTCCCTCTTACACATGTTCACATAGGAGTATTGGACGTAAGGGATGAGGTGATGATTCAGAGTAGGTTAATTTGAAGGTAACCATCCTCTCTGGTTCAGGACCTGCTCACCTCCTTGATCTCCTGCAGCAGGTGGATTGCCTGGGTGTAGCTGGGGAGAGTAGCAGAGAGCTGTTCCTCCAGGCTGTCCCAGAAGGCTTTGTGCAAGGTGTCCTTCACTCTGCTTTCCAGGCTAAGAAAAAACACAGAGGGGAGAGGTTTTCTATTAACACCAGACAAACACAACCTCTCCGTTTGATGGGATCGTTCCCCTTGGCTTTCATTGCAGCTCACATCTTTGGACACTTTCTTCTCTTAGTCTTTAGTCCTAACCAGCAGCAATACACCTCACCTTTCTCTACCTCATAGAAATCTCTCTCAACTTAAATTTTCTGAAATTAAACTCCTTCCTTTCAACCCTGTTAATAAAATGCAGCACTTACCCTGCCTTAACTGGGAGGTAAAAAGAGCAGAGCATTTTCCAAGGGAACTCTCCAAGCCCTCAGAGAAGAATAACAGAACGTTTTTCTCGCTGGTGCTTGTTTTTGCAATGAGAGAACGTCAGTCACTGAAACAGATCTTTAACTAAAACGCAGACACCTCAGAGATTTCCATTAAAAATACTGCTTTCTTCACGTCAAAGTCACAGCTTATGCAGCCTGAAGCCTCTATAAATCGCTCAATGTCAGTGAGTCACAGCAGACACCATAATCAAGAACTTCTTAGTAAAGCAGTGAGTAAATAAAACAATCTCTAACTTTTTTTTTTTTAATTTTATTTCAGGAGCTACCTTATTTTCTTGTTATGTCTACAACCAGATCCCAACCCACCTCCTTTCCACATTCTTGTGTGTTCTCTGTAATGTGACAGAAAGAAGCCAAGCCTGAAAATATATATATTTACGCATACCTGTCTGGGGAGAGGCTGGCTGCTTGCAGTTTGAAGTCACTGTTGATAACAGTTTCGTGCACAATGGACAGTGTGGAAATGTCATCAGTTATTTGCTGTAGCTCGCTCACGGAGAGAGCTTGCGGAGGGGTGGCTGTAGAAAAGC
>NW_010162669.1:0-264 GCF_000695765.1 Mesitornis unicolor | reverse complement strand
TAACCAGAGTCTTCCGAGAGAAGAGGGTTTTAAAGAGTTGCTGGGTTTTTAAGTGACGATTGGTGTAGAGATGATGTATCTCACTTTCTACAGTGCAAAGGGCCCCTTCACCGCACCACCGCCCCCCGCACCGGCCCGGAGCCCAGAGCCGGCCGCAGCCTCACGGGCCGGTCCCACGGAGCGCGGCTGACCCCTAGTGACGGGCACGGCTGGGATCCCGTGTGAACACGGAATTCAGTCTTCAAATATTACTATTGAACCCTA
>NW_010162668.1:0-6375 GCF_000695765.1 Mesitornis unicolor | reverse complement strand
TTCTGTGATTCTGTGATTCTGTGAAATAGTGAACAGCAATGAGACTGTGCAGCAAGTTCAGAGAAAAGACTGGAGAGCTGTAGGAGATGAGGCCAGTCATCTGGATCGTACTAGGTTGTGTCTCAAGGAGATGAGTTCAAAGCAGCTTAAATATCGCACAGTCATAGATGCAAAGGAGCAGAGGATAATTTGTAAATCCTATCATATTATGGAAGACAGGCCAGGGTGACTAGAAAAGATCCTGGAGACTTCTGTGATGCAGGTGTGACTGCTGAACACATTTTAGGACACTCCTGTCAGTTTAGAAATACTACCTGTGACTCTAGGGCAGTATTCTGGAAGGAATGGCCTTAACTGGCCCCCTTCCCTTTTTTCAGAAGGTTTTCAGTGCAACCCTTTTATTTGATACAGTAAATGTTGATTGGCCTTTATCAGTTTGTCTACCAAAATAAATTGAAACTTCCATATTATGCTCCTGTCTGGAACAAATTGTGATGTTTCTATTGTACAGCCACTTTTGGGACATTTCTACATGCTGTTTCAGTATTTTCAATAAGGATGTAAGTTTACCTTGTCCTCAAAACATCCTGCTGGGAGTAGTATGGATACGGGCAGTGTGGTGCTGAGACTAAGCAGACCAGCTTGGAATATATTACATCCCACTCACTGCTGTCTAACAAGATTGCCTGACTTCTAATTATTTAAAAACATGGTTCAGGTTACCTGCATCTGTTTGCATGTGATCATTAGACATGCCTCCAAGTTCATGCAGCACTCTTAGAGAGAGAGAATATTTAAAAACGTCAGTTCAGTTCTTTGGCATTGAATGTGTCTCTTAATGAGAAATTATGAGGAGGGATGAAGGTGAAGATGACTCATCAAATTAAGTACTTTATGTACATTTTAGTATATAAAAAGCATGCAAATTTATGAACAAAACTAAACCCTGTGAGAAGGGAGAAATAAAACATACATAGTGTCCAAAAAAAGCACTTTTGTGCCTAACACTCAAAAGCAGTTAAATTTAAGTTTCCCAGTCCAAAAGCAAACAATCCACAGCACTTTCATTTAACTCATCAAATGTTTGATCATTTCCCTAACCTCTCAGACAAGAGCACGTATACAACTTATTACACACTTAATGGAAGTTGTCTCCTCCCAGCTGAGACATAACAACAGCTTATTTTCTATTGCAATGTAAAATAAACCCTGAAAAGTTCAAGGGACCTTCATTAGTCTGCAGAATGGAAGACCGTGACAACCGTCAGCTACTCTGTGTTAAGGAGACAGTCATTTCCAGCTGAAGAAGGCAGTCACCTCTCACATTGAGCTGACATCATCACAAGCCATCACTCATTCTTACCAGTAGTTAGGTTCCTAATAATCTGTTTTGTATGTGCCCAGACATACCATACTCTTGGCTGGACTAAGCTGAGCTCAGCAGTTTGGTGTCTTCTTATATCTGACTTGTATGTACATACCTAAAATGTTGACTAAAATCATAATAAATTTGACATCCTATCCTGGACAGTGTGAAGCTCACTAAAATGCTACTGATGTTTAAAAAAAGCCATGTTTAACAGCAGTAGGTTTGAACAAAAAAACTGGAACTGCAGCCTTTATATTTGAGAGAAGGAAGGTCTTGTTTGTACTCTCTTTGTATTACAAGTTCAAGCAAAGAAAAAAAAAATCCTGGGAAAGAGAAAGTAGTTTGTGGTTTGTTCAGAGCTCAGTTATTTGGCATGTTTGGGTATCGATAGCAGTTCAGTTTCAGTTGTTCCAAGAAGTAAAAAGTTGTCATTCCTTCATTACTGCTCCTCCATGGCTAGATCTACAGCCAAAGGATAACTCATAGGTCTGTGCTACAAAGTGCACCAATGGCACCAGCCTTGCTCTTCAACAGAAAACACAGTTTCTCAGCCTCAGTGCCTTTCCCTCTCCTGCAATGCAGGCTATTCCCAACATATGCCAGCTTTATGGGAGTGCTGTGACCACCCCAGTAGGCCTGAGGCTGAGCAGAGACACTTCTGCCACATCTCACAGTGATCCTCACTGGGCTCATGACCAGCAGCCTTGTCTCAGAGTCAGTCCGCTGGCTTCATGGAGGCAGAAGCATCCGTGCAAGGGTCTTGAATACCCAGATATTGAGATCCATATTACAAAGTTTTAAGGAAAATCATTTATCAATATTTTTTTAAATGCCAGTGAAAAGTTTTGCCTGATGCATGATGGAGCAGAAAAAGGCTAAATACCTACTGTCTACTGCAGAGAAAGTCTCTAAAAGTTGATTAAAACACACTTTTAAAGGACTTTGAAGTTTATAGCATAGTGAAAAAAGCCTTGCTGAATGGTCTGAAATAGTGCTGGAATATTGTGGCCCAAGATTTAGGCAAAGGAAAATGAAAGAGGATAGCGCCTGTCAAGCGAATACTGGTGTGGGAATTCCTGGGGAAATTGTTTAACGGAGAAAGGGCTAAAACTGCAGAAGGAGTAATGTATTTTCTAGATCTGGAACAATAATGTGTTCATTAACCTTTGGCAGTAAAACTGTAAACAGTAAAACTGTAAGCACGGGGCAGGCACCTTGTCACTGTGCCTGAGGCAGCCAAGTGGGTGATGGAGTATAAGCTACGCCATTCCCAGAGGGCAACAAGGCCTGTGAACATTTCTCTTTCTGCAAGCATGGTGTTTAGCCAAAGGCTGGGGAGTCTTGATCCAGATGGAAACAGCCAGAGCAGAACTAGTAGAGATGACATGTGAGCCAAGATTTCCTAAATGACACAGAGAAGAGACAGAAAAGATGATTCAAGATTTTTGTGGAGATACAAGAGCAGAATCCCTGCAAACCAAAAAAACTGAACAAAGGGAACCAGGAGGACCTTCCCAGAAATGCAGGCAAAAAGTGCTTCTCAAAGGCTCACAGAAAAAGGAATAGGAAAGGTGACAAATCTGTGTACCTGGGGAACAAATCATAACAAAAATTATTTATCAGACCTGAAGGGTTCAGTGGGCTACACCAGGACAAGCAGCGAAGAGCTTGCGAGAAGAGCACAGGATTGCTGAGTGGAAATCAGGGAGTAAACAGTCTCAACTCAGAAGAGCTTTGAGCAAAGGGGTGTTACACAGGGATTGCAGTAACTCAGAAAGCTACCAAGTGGACTGAAATGAGTGTTGCAGAAAGGATCTGCTTACAAACATCCAGGGAGCAAATTCCTGAGGGTATTGCCATTGTTAGCTTTCTCAAGGCAAGTTTTCCTGTGTTTAAACGCTCTTTGGTGTTTATTGTGGAGTTCTCAAAAAAAATGCAGACTTTGGCAAACCTGCTAACAGAGCCCTGAGGGAGCTAATAGATCTTAATTACTGCTACCAGGATTCAGCTGGTGCCATCACCCACACCCACCCATGGTCCCTGTGGCTTTTACTTGAGTCAAACTTGATGAGTTAGTCCTTTTCAGAGCTGTGCTGTAAGTGTATGTGTGGTTGGGTCTATCTTCTGCTAGTTTACTGTCTGGGTTTTCTGTGTGTAGTCCTGACTTATATTGTAGGTAGTATTGACTGTAGATCTTTATTGAGATCTGACTCTGTGGTGGTTTGCTTTGTTAATGTGGTCAGCAGGTCACTAGTAATTTATAGTGGTCCCTGTATGGCACAGACATATCTCTTCTTATGGAAACAAAGAAGGCTGTGCTGTTCTGAAGATGGAAGGTACAAGTTGGGCCCATATGACTGTGCTGGGCCTACAAGGGCAAGATCTACAAATTTACACTTCAACAGCTGGCCAGCTGTTTCTAGAACATGTTGTAGGAGAACAGACTGCAGAGCTTCAGACAAGGAGGCTTGCTACCCAATGGTAAGTGCACATAAGTGTGGGAAAGATCACTTGTATTAGCCTTGGTGGCTGTATGGTAGAAAGCCTGCTTCTTTGAAAAACGAAGTGCTTTCACTTCAAGTTTCATATAGAGGCTTAAATTCTGAGAGCACTGAGAGAAGATAAGAGACTTGTAGTTGCTCTTAAAATTGTATAGAGCTGTATAATCTCAATAAACAAGAGTGGAATAGCAGCCTTAGTCTTACAGAAAAAGCACAGTGTGCTGATAGTCAAAGTAATCTCAGTGTGGCTTAAAAGCTGCCACCACTCCAGCTCCTCTAACTGTGGGAAAGTAGGAGGTGAGTGTGAGCAGTGAGACTTGGATTGTAGTTGGGAAGGTTTACTCTTGGTGGTGTGACTCCAGCTTATACAGGGTTGGAACTGTGCAATTCCTGAAAATAAAACAGCAGCCTGGAGTAGTGTGTGGTTTTCTGCAGGTGTAATTGCCAGTTAGCTTACCATACCTGCCCTTGGAAGTGTGTCTGGCTGAACAGTCTGTGACACGGCATTGGTGTCCTGGATTTCCTTCTTGCTTGAGTGAAAGCAGGAAAAGAGAAAACTTTCTGGAGTAATGCTCCTTCTCCAGGAGTTCAGCTGTTGCTTCTGCACCTCTACTTGCTGTAGTATTTGCTCCCTGGTGCTAACTTTACATGGCACTCTTTTGCCTTCTTGACAACACAAGTATCCACATTACTGCAGCTCATCTGAGCAGCCACAGCAGCCTGAACTTAATAGAGGAATAAGGGAGCATTCAACACTGCTTTGCAACTGCTTTTCTTGTGGTTTAACCTGGCAGATGGCTAAACACCAGACAGCTGCTTGCTCCCTCATCCCTCCCACCGTGAGATGGGGGAGAGAATTGGAAAAAAAGGTAAAACTTGTAGGTTGACATAAAGACAGTTTAATAGGACAGAAAAGGAAGAGAAAATAATAAAAATGGTAAAAGAATATGCAAAACAAGTGATGTTTATTGCAATTGCTCACCACCTGCTAACCAATGCCCAGCCAGTGCCCAAGAAGCTGCTGCTGTCACCCAGCTAACTGCCCCCAGTTTTATTGTACAACATGTTCAGCATGGTGTCATATGGTGTGGAATATTCCTTTGGCCAGTTTGGGTCAGATGTCTTGGCTGTGTCCCCTCCCAGCTTCTTGTACACCCCCAGCCTCCTTGCTGTCAGGGCTGAAAAAAGCTGAGAAGTCCTTGACTCTGTGTAAGCACTGCTTAGCAACAACTACAACAACAGTGTATTATCAACTTCATTGTCATCCTAAATCCAAAACACAGTACTGAACCAGCTACTAGAAATAAAATTAACTCTATGCGAGCCAAAATCAGCACAGCTATTAAAAGCAATTCAGAGTCCTTTCCCTGACTTTCTTTGCCTACATTACTGGGGGGGGAATATTCCAGATGAATGTAACGTAAAAGATTTTATGAACTCCCTTAATCATGCAGGTTCTCTGTTCTAATTAAATATTAGACTACGATGAGTGCGTAATGATGACAGTGACAATTTGCCTAGTCAGAATGCAGCTTTACAAGCATTGATGTTCTTAAATACATGTGAGATGTCTTGTCATGTTCCACCACCGGGTCAGGACTAATTGTGGAAAATAGTACTGAGCACTTGAAGGGCAGTGTCATGCTTATTGACTGATCTAAATAGTAGCACCTTTCACTGCAGTTTATACTCATTGCATTCCATATTTCCTTTTTTTCTTATCTTCTTGAGGGCTTTGGTAATTCTGCTTCATCTGGTTCCCTGTTACTGAGGTAAGACAGGCAGCTGCAATTCTGCTGGTCTTGGTGTTCATCTGTCCTTGCCCCCATCTCCAGGGGACCCATTAAAAGCTAACAAATTTTTCCTGACTCTAGACTTGGTAAAACAAGAGAGAGACCGTGCAGGATCTCCGAAGCAGGGTCTTGCTGGGCACGGATGTTGTCCTCTCTCTTTCTTGGAGCTGTCTTCATTGGACAGGTAAACTATCAACTGCAGAGACTTCTTGTTCTGCTCTAATTGGTAACAGCCCACCCTGGTCCTAGTTCTTTGCCATTTAATGTCTCCAACTCTGACAAGACTAGGCTGTCTTTCATGGGTATAACATTTTTTCTTTAGAGCAAAATTATGACTAGTGTAGCACATGTTTGCATGGTCTTGTTTCATTGAATCTTTTGAAGGAGTTCTTTCCAGTTTCTGAGTTTGAATGCCTTAGAAACATAAAACTGGGAAAAAAGCTTCAGTTGACAACATCCTAAAATGTGGCATAAACTGATGCATTTCCAGTGGTTATTGCTGGGTCTTGGGTCTATCTGTAATGTTCAGATAATCCCTGTAAGATTGCCCCTGACCCTTTAATTCTATATCCCAAAAGAATCCTGTTAATTTAAGCATATTGGAAAGTACCAAAAGAGCACAGCATAAAAATATTAAGCAAGGAAGCATTCAGTCTGAATTACTATGAATCTGGTTAATCTCACTTCACAGAATCACAGAACATTAGGGATT
>NW_010162667.1:0-3235 GCF_000695765.1 Mesitornis unicolor | reverse complement strand
TCCAACCGAGCGATTCTGTGTGTGATTCTCTGTGTATGAAACCCATGCTTCAAGGGCTTCAAGGGCACTGCTATGTGGCCAGTGTTATGTCAAACCTCCCCTTGTTTTGTCGCTGGTCCTACAGGCTGTGTCCCTGGTTGACCATCTGGTTTTCTTCCCAAGGCTGGTGGATCCACTCTTTGCCATACGTGACTTTCTTGAATGCAACAATCACTTAAAATAAACCGACCAAATTAAGCTGAAGAGAACCAGGACGAATGTTCAATGCTCTGCTCAATCAATGTCCAATTCTGTGAGGCCCACACTGCAAATCAAGCAATTAGATGTGGGGACATCGCACTAATTGGGTATGCGAGGAAACTTTCTGAGGCAAGAGAAGCGGAGTCCCAAACCCTGTCCTTATCTGGGACATTTTCTGCTTTATTCCCCCAAAATAAACTGAAATCAGAGCATGAGACCACATTCTTCTGCAGGCAGAA
This sequence comes from Mesitornis unicolor, assembly GCF_000695765.1. Taxonomy (NCBI): domain Eukaryota; kingdom Metazoa; phylum Chordata; class Aves; order Mesitornithiformes; family Mesitornithidae; genus Mesitornis; species Mesitornis unicolor. Next base: position 2,756 of record NW_010162667.1, on the reverse strand, counting down.
GTAGAACAGTAACTGGCATTTAGGTTTTCCTGGAAGAAACTTGCTCAATAAATACCAATATTGTTACGGAGCTCATAAATTTAGAAGGACCTAAAGGTTTTTTAGAAGACAGATGCCTCAAGCAGGACCACTGCCTGCCTCTATGGGCAGGCAGCTCTTAAAAACAGAGACAACAGCTTTAAAAACACCCTAAAATAACCCAACACTTGGTGGTGTGGTGTGAGTGCTGAAATCCGAGGAAAACAAAGCAAGCAGCACACTTAATTTTTTCAACTATCTTGGTCTCCTAAAACACACAACCTTCCCTGACAACAAACACCGCTTCGGGAAGTGTAAGAGGAATTTAATCGTGCGTTCATTACTCAAGGGATGCTCGGCAGCTCCAAATCCTTCAGAAAAGGTGAACTACGGAGCTAATCAGGCTGCCTCTCCTCTAGAAATTAAACATTAAAATACAAACCAGAACAATAGTCAAGAGCCATGAAGAATTCCTAAGGTATTAGCAAAACAAATTCCCTTCAGTCCTTATTAGGAATATCTTGAGGATGGTTTGAAGAGGAAAGTCTAACCAAATATGAAAAAAAAAAAAAGATTGGCTTATCCAACAAAAAACAAACGCGCGCTGTTTGCCAAAAGCAAAAGAATTCAGTCAGATAAAAAATGCGACATACAAATGATGCAGGTTAAAAACTAAATTTAAGATGATAATAGAATAGCTGCCAGCGTCTTTAAAATTTCAAGCGTGGAAATGTCAACAGAGACAAAGAAATTCAGGGAAAAACAAAGAGAACAGATCAAGGGTTTATTTATATCGGTGAAAGAGCTCTGTGGTGCTTCACTGAGAAATGACTGAGGGGGTGACAACTGTCTGCAAACATCCACAGGTCCCCAACACAGCCATGAGGGGCCTAGGACAGACCCTGCCACTGACCCTGCATGGCTGCAGAGGGAAAATATGGACAGAAAAGAGACAGGACCTTGGGCTGGGAAAACTCCTTGGCTGAGGAGCAACACAAATGAGGTGGCAGATGCCCTGCTGCTGCAGATACACATCCAGCCATGCAAACAAGACATGAGATCTATGCTGCTATCAGAACAACCTCTGCTCTGCCCTGCTCACACCACAGCTGCAATCTTGTGTCCAGTGCTGGGCCCTCAGCTCCAGAAGGACAGGAACTGCTTGAAAGAGTCCAGCAGGGCCACAGAGATGCTGCAGGGAGTGGAGCATCTCCTGCTGAGGAGCAGCTGAGGGAGCTGGGGCTCTTGAGCTTGGAGCAGAGGAGACTGAGGGGTGCCCTCATTCCTGGGGATCCATTGGGAAAGGGCAGTGTCAGGAGGAAGGAGCCAGGCTCTGCTCTGGGATGGCCAATGCCAGGACAAGGGGCAATGGTCCCAAGCTGGAGCACAGGAGGTTCAAGCTGAAGATGAGGCCAAACTTTGTCAGGGTGAGGGTTATGGAGCATGGCCCAGGCTGCCCAGAGAGGTTGTGGAGTCTCCTTGTGTGGAGACACCCAAAGCCCTGGCCGTGTTCCTGTGTGACTGCTCTGGTGATCCTGCTCTGGCAGGGGTTGCACTGGGGGAGCTCCAGAGGGCCCTGACAACTCCTGACATGCTGGGATTCTGTGAGAGGGGCGAAACCATCCCCTGGTCCCTCTGCTTTGCAGAGGACATTACAGCTACCATGGCTCTCCAGTCCAGAAAGGGACCTTTCTCTACCTCACGCCATCTGAAGCCCTCCAAGGCTCTGGCTTTGGGCAAACTGGTGTGGATTACACAGAAAAGATGCCGCTCCCACAGGAGCCAGGATGCGTCTGAGCGCTGTCATCTCTTCATACGTGTACATTCGACCTTTTTTTGTGGTTCAAGGAAACCTCCCTGGGTTTCCCATAGCTTCTGTGCTGGTCACAGTACAGAACTGAACTACCCGCTTCTCTGAAATTGGCCAGAGGGGACTTTGGGGGGGGTTTTGTATTGGTTGGTTGCTTTGCTTCATTTTGAAGATGTCTGGTGAGAACCCTTCAGAGAGCACCACGGCTTGTTAAATACCTTGCCTAATTATTAATATTTTTCTCTCTTTCTGACTCACGATGAATCTGAAGCTCTTCACGCTCTGGGACAGAAAATTCCACAGGTGGCATTTGAAAGAAACAGAAACGATTGAAATCATTTTGCTTCTTGGAAACACTCAGCCCTTGGCCTGTCCCTCCACAGTGTGGAGGTTCAGGGGACCCAAACTTCCAGCTGGGCACATACAGAGGTTGTGCTCCCTAAATGCTGAGGCCTTGGTGCGGCCTGGTCAGATGGGAGAGGAGCCTGAAAAGAGCTGGTGCCATCCCGGAGCAGAATCTCCCCTGGGTTACAGGAGCTGCTCAGGAGGACACATCCATGAAGGACAGAGCAAGAAACAAGACCAGAGTGGATGGGGCTTTGGGAAACCTGGGCTGGTGGAGGTGTCCCAGCTCATGGCCAGGGTTGGACTGGATGAGCTTTAAGGTCCCTTCCAACACAAACCATTCTGTGATTGTATGATTCTGTAACAAGTGGAGAAGAGGGAAAGGTAGAACCAGCGAGGCCAGAGAAGGGTGAGCTGAGGAGGGAAGTAGCTGCAGGAACCTCCTCCTGCAGGTGGGAAGTCAGATCATCAAAGAGACTGAAACAACCGGACCAGCTCAGCACCACGGCCTGGTCTGGTGCATGGGGGAAATCAGTGCCCCATGTCAGAGCTGGTGGGCAGGGAAAAATTTAATGAAATTCAA
>NW_010162666.1:67537-94583 GCF_000695765.1 Mesitornis unicolor | reverse complement strand
CGGGTCACACCGTGGCCCCACTGGGGGACGTGAGGTCCCCCCGTTCCTGTCCCGGGCACTGAGGGAGGGGAGGGAGAGTGGGTGGACCTCTCGTTTTACACCGGCTGCGGATCGGGACTTTTTTTTGGCCACTTAAAAGCAGCGCCTTCTTTCGTTTTCTGCGATCACTGAATTTGGCTAACGTCCTGCTCCGTCCTTCTTCCTAAATTGCCCTTCTGCGTGGACTTCCCTCCGTCCCAGTCTTAACAGGCACGACATTGAGTGTCCTGTTTTGTAAATGCAAATGGGTTTGCTGGCTCGGGAGAGGGGAGGTGAGCAGCCCCCCTGCTTTCTCTCCAGCAGATCCGCTCCGGGCTGCTGGTCACCCGCGGCCCATTTATTTCCCTCAATCAATGTCTCTGGCGCTTCCTGCGTGATGCTGCTTGGCCATTATCACCGAGAAGGGCTCATCTCAGATCTGTAGAACTATGGGCAGCTTTTGGAAGCTTCTCAAACTTAAGTGCTTGCCAGTTGAGCAGGGAAGAGATGGGGTGAAGTGCCCAGGCATGGGACACAGGGACATGTGTGGGTACTCTGCCATTTTGGCTCCTGCTCATCTTTAAAAGTCTCCCCTGGAGGAGGTGGATCCAACACTTGTGTAGCACAGAGTAAGTCTGGAGTAAATTTTGCCTGTGGAGAGGAAATGTGGCACTTCTTGTAACTGCTGTCCTTCTGGTGAAGCTTGAACACTTAAGCAGGGAACTTGGTACTAGATCTCTATTCCTGCCTGACCCCATTTGGACTTGTTGGCATCAAACTGGCAAGTTTTGGTTAGGACTCTGCAGATGCATTCAAGCTAGTTGCCCATGTTCCCTAATCCCTCTTTGGTGAAGACTTTATATGTCAAGCTGTCATAGTGTGTGAAGTTCATTTTTGCCAGGACTGTGTATTTTTTGGCTATGCAAGTACTTTAGTATGCTGACAGGGCTGGCACTGTGCTGCCTGTTGCATTTTGATCCTTTTCCTCCTTACAGTCAATATTTTACAGGCCTGATAAGCACAATAGTACCATACTACAAAAGTGATGTTAAAGATTATATTGCAAGTCAAATATTGTGTAGACTTCTTTTTCTTTCTTTTTTTTTCTTCTTTTTTTCTGGTAGAGTCTGTACAATTCCATTCAGCTCCAGTAGCAAAGCAGCAGATTCATTAAGATTCAGCTATGTTTTGTATGTTGTATTTTTAAATATGCACACTGCTCTCTCAGAGGAGCAGGGATGTGTTCTGCACATGTGTAATGAATAGCAAGTGCAACTGATTGCAGAGCATTGCCAGTCCTTTTTGTGTTGGTGGTAATGAACACAGGAGCGGGTGTGTGTTAATGAGAGTACTGAGGCATCTCCAGCTCTGCAGGGCAGCTGCAGGTGATAACAACAGCTCATTTAGTGGGTGGGAGGTGTCTTCAGCATGGTTGCTGGAGACACCTGAGGCTGGCAAGGCAGGTGAGGAGAAAGGGATGGGGGAGAGCATGTGGGACTTGGGAACCTTGAGGAGCAGGTGGAGAAAGCAGGCAAGTTGTTATTGATAAGCACAGGGGATATGTGCCTATTCTGGTGGGGATATCTTGTTGCTGATGGGGAGTCTTCACACTTGCTACTAGCCAGGCAGGGCACTTGTGCAGGGAAATCCTGTAATTATGGGGATGGATGGACTCAAAGAGCACTGTTGAGCAATGAGCTGGTGCTCCAGGAGAAGGAATATGACTACAAGAGCTTTTCTATTACTTAAATGAAGGTTGCAAGCATCAGCAAACAGCAACATTTCTTTCCTTTAAACAAGCAGGGGTGTGCTTCAATCTGAACTTAACCTGGCACACATATGAGATGTCCCTTCAGTTTCAAAGGCAGAGTGAAGCTGCTGCAGGAATTGGTTGGGTGGAGCGTGCAGGGCCAGGTGGGATGCGAGCCTGGGAGGACGGGACTGGGGACTGGTGAGGTGGCACACGTGAAGTGGGAAGAGCTTGGGCTGTTGAACTCGCATGGTGGGAAATGAAGGAGGGATTGTGAAACTCTCCTGGGAATGGGCTTCCTTTCCCAGCCTCTGCAAATGGGGTTGCAGGGCCAGCTGCATAGGAAGACAGTTACTTGACTTGTTAGAAGCGCTGAAGGATGATCTCAATGTGTAGCGGAGGTGGGGGGGGTTTTCTGCGAGGTCACAGTAAAAAGTGCCTTCTCCCATTGGTGCAGATGTTGTTTAAATATCCACCTTACTTTCTAAAACACAGGAAGATGTGTGAGGTGTAAAGAGCAGCAGATCCAACAGGAATCCTTTCCCCGCATATGGGATGTGCCTGGTTGCTCTGTGAACCTGGGCGGGGAAGGGGCTGAATGTGCTGTTACTGATGGGGGGTGTTGGTGGCACCCTTCCTCATCCACCCGTCTCTGTTGGGTCCTCTCAGACCAACCCCTTGTCACCACAGTCACGGGCGATTCCCCTGTGATGCAGTCCCCTATGTGTATTCTGAGATGTCAAGTGATGTGAGCCTTGAGAGGTTTGCAAGGCTGTTATTGTATTTTTAATGTGTTAGAGCTCTGTAATGGAAATCAGTGACTTGCAGCCCAGTTCTTCAAAGGAAGGTGTTTGGCTTTCTTATTTTACTGTCTCTGCTGAGCAAAGACACAAGTCTGTGGCTCTTATCTGAGGGTCTCCTAGGGCTTTGCAGGGCATTGCTGGTGTTTGCCCCTCTGAGGAGATGAGCGCTGTTTACTCATAGAGGAGAGGTTGTCTGAACAGAACCAACAGTTAAGTGTTGATAAGGATTAAAATGGTGACTTGGTAGAAAGACAAGGTGTTTGCTTGCTAGTTAACATGTTTGAACTGGGAGGGAAAGGGGTGTGGGTCTGTTTGGGACTTCGGCACGTGTTCTTTTTAACAAGTTCTTGCAAATACAAGGAGATATGCTTGAGGTTAAGCCACAAAGTGGAGACATGAATGAAAGACATGAACCCTGGTAATAATCTGAGGCCCTTTATAAACGCTTGTTAATCAGTGGCAGAAATAGATTGATTCATATTAACATGATCTAGGTGCTATGCAAACATATGTGGTTTCTCTTCAGCTGAGCATCAACACAGCTGTTGTGTTTAACTAATTGTCTTAGTGTAATTGGCAACTGGAGAAAGCAGGGCAATGCACTGCCCTGTACCAGATCCAGTGCAGCTTTCAGCTGCTGGGCTGAGCCTTCTTTGATGTGCAGATGAAAATTAATGTCCTGCATAACCTCATTACATATACAATCACTCTCACTTATGTGAGAGTGGTGAGTTTTGGAGATAGGAAGGGACTCTATTGGGTAATAGGCAGCGGGAGTGCAGAGTCATTTACTCAGCAGGGATTTAGGAGAGAAAACCTTTTTCTGTGACTGAAACCACAGCCTGCCTCAATTATACATCTACTGTGTCCACCCTACCAAGCCATCCTACACACTGTCACCCGTGCCAGTATAATATTTCTGTCTCATGTAGCACAGCTGCATTTCTGGTGTAAACAGGGCATCTGAGGATGCTCTGAGCTGTATTGGGTGCACAGGAGCCTCTGTGGTGCCCTCCAGACTGGGACAAGCTCACTGCAGATGGGCAGGAGGCTGTGGGGTGTTGGCTTCAGCCCCATTTGATGAGCAGCAGTGGCCTGTGGTGTGTGTGTGTAGCTCGCAGCATGGGGGTGCTCTTTTAGCTGTCCCCAAAATAGAAGGAGCAAGACCCAGTGACTGACCATAAGCAGCAGGGATCCATGCAGCAGAGGGTGGTGGAGGCAGTACCCCCATGCCCTGCCACTATGGGGTCTGTGCCCCATCTGTGTCACTACCAAAATTGTGAGGAGCATGCTCCTGAAGCTAGCAGTGCTCACAAGCTTGAACTGCTTTTGGAGTGCTCTTGTCAAGGCACAAGCCTTCGCTTTTCTCCTGTGGTGTTGCTGGTGGGTCAGGCAAAGTCTCGCTCCTGTTCCTCCATGCACCTTCACCACTCTCTGCAGCCAGGCCCTGTGTGTGCTGTGCCCAACCGGGGACCAGAGGTACCATGTGAATGAGTTTATTGTTCAGGGGGTTTCACTGATGGCTTTCATTGAATGCCCACAGCCCAGGAACACAGGGTGTGTCTATGCAAAAATGCTCATACTGCTTTTTATTTTTTTTTTTTGGAATGTGGCTGCCTCTTTCAGCTCCCAGTAGTGCTGACAGACTGGGGACAGGCAGACAACTGGGCAGCCCAGGATTCACAGGGCTGCGCACTAAAGCACCACAGGCTTTTGAATCCGTATTCTGGATGCCTGCTCAACTGAATACTTGCTCCACAATGTTTCCATCTCAATATACAGCACATATGAAGGATCTAAATAATTTGACTGAACACCTTAAGATTTTATGACAAATCCAGGACCTGAACCCCAAGCTCCCTAACCAGTGGCCAGTGCCTTCCTCACAACCATCCTGCCTACATCAGGGGAAATGAGGGATGCTGCTCCATTGAAGAGTCCCTGTAAACTCAAACTAATTTGCTGTACCCTCTGGAAAGGCAGGAGTCATCTGTGGCAGGGAAGTGCATCTTCAGGCAAGAGCAACCAGAGAGCCCAAAGCTGTTGGGAACATCTTGGGGGAACCCAAAATCAGAAGTGCATCTGTGATTAAAGATGATGCAGAGCACGTGCACCCAGGACATAGGTGTTCTTCTCCAAAGCTGCCCGGCTGAAGCACAGATCTAGACCCAACAGGTAAATTGGGATCCTGCAGTCACACAGCCAGTTTGACGACCTGCATGTTGTTGTTTACTTCATCTTGGAAGTTGAGTCATTTCTGCTGTTCTCTGGGGTCAGCAGACAAGACGGACTGGTCCAGTCTGTGCTGCAGAGCCCTGTGGGTCAGGGATGTGTCTGACATGGCCTTGCCCCAAAGAGCTGCTGGTGCAGGTGCCAACACAGCCAGTTTCTGGGCTGGAACCACTTATTTGGCTCTCGTTTATGAGTGGGTGGGGAAGTGTCAGTGAACAGGGAAGTTCCCTGGCAGTAGCTGGGAGAAGGCATTTCCATTGCAAGAGCTCTGCTGCAATTTGAAGAAGGGGAGTTAAATCTGGGAATTCCTTGCTGTGTGCTACAGTGCATGGTAAAACCTTGTGTGAACTGGAGGAATGGCTACAGAAGTTCACAAAGGAAAAGTCTGTGAACACAGAAGTGTTCAGTAGGAAGACACTGATCTCCTGGTACCCAAAGTTCTTATAAATGTTGGTTTTGTTGGTTTGGTTTTTTTTTAACAAATAAATAAATGTACTTGAATCCAGCGAGTAGAGCTTTAGGAGGGATAAAAAAAGTCCAAAACAAACACCAGTTGCTAAGGGTGGCCAGAAGAGCTGAGCCCTTTGAGGAGCTGCAGTGAAGCACGGCTGGCACTGTGCCTGCGAGCGCCCCTTCTGAGTGCTGGGTCGAAATCCAGCTTCCTGCTCCAGCCACAGCCAAAAGAAAGAACAACTGGGGCCAAAACCACTGAGGGTGGTTAAACTTGTGGCTGGTGGGCTGGGATGTTGGTAAAGAAGGAGCGAGTGTTTGGTTCACCATCGCCCGTGCAGCTGCAGGCTGAGATGCAGTGCTGGAGGTCACCGTGGCAGCACAGGATCCACGGTGTGGCAGGGTGCTGCAGAGGGGAGGCCTGGGAACTGCACTGCTTTGGTCTAAAGCTCAAAATATGAGGGTCAGAACTCACTCTTTTTTCCCCCCTTCTTTTTCCCCCTCCACTGATCTATTGCCTTCTCTGTGGGCAAAATTCCGTAGAAAGTACATCTGAGGATGGTTTGGTGTATGGCAACATTGTCTTTGGTTATCAACAGCTCTGTCTGGAAGTAAGTATCTCAGAATTATGGGATCAGACCGAAACTCCCACATAACATACAGACTTGGCCACTTGCGCTTTAATAAAAGCCAGTATTTTCCCCCCTTGGGTGGACTGTGCTCTCTCTTGCATAAAGATTTTTCTGATGTCTTTTCTTCTTTTTTCTTCTTTTTTTCCTTGGGATCTGCTTAGGATGAAAGTGTAGTGCAAGGCTTAGAAAAAGCCTGGGAAATGGGGATCCACAAGCCTTAGCTGGCAGTTCAGCCTGTGGGCTGCTTATTTCTGAGCGTAGGCATCTCCTCCTGAGATAACCAGGAGCAGCAGCCGCCCCCAGCACCACAGTGATGCACGTGTTTCTTCACTTACTTTTGCGACTTAGGATACTCAATCTTTTAAAAAAATATATCTTTAGACTCCCAGTCTCACTAATAATTAATGCATCTAGGCTTTCCAGGGTAGGCACTGAGTTTGGGGTATAGAGGTGGGCAGCTCAGCAGTTGAGATGCTCTTTGAAGAAGTTTGCATAAGGCTTTGGCAGCAGTGCTTTGGAAGAGGTGGGTCTGAGCCAGGAGATTCTTGCAATTCATGCTCAAGTTGTGGCTTGAGCCCTTCCCTCTTGGACTGGGATGGAGAGCGAGTCCTCGGCTGCTGCGGGGAGGGGATCTCCTTCCTGGAGCCTGTGTGTGCTCCGAGGCAGCTGGCCCAAGGCAGGTGATGGGGGAAGCGTGTGTGCAGGCTCCTGGGAGCTGAGATAAGGTATCTGCAAAGAAATCTCTGATCCAGAGTCGCTCTGCAGATCACATAATTGCTATTTGTCACTACAAAGTATGACAACTATAAAGGCTTGGGAAGAGAGACCTGGCTTACAGGGAACACACGTTGCGCAAGGTTTTGCGATGTCGCTAGTGGCTTTAGCTAGAAGTTTCTCCACAAGTGTGTGTGAAACGTGGAGCTTTCTTCTGCTGAGGAATGCAGCCGAGCCAGCTGCAGCCCCACAGCCTGCCAGTAGTGCTGACAATTTGTCATTTCTGTGGAATAAGCCAGTGCATGTGTCCAGTCCGTCCCAGTGCCAAACAACCCTGGCTTCTGGTGGTCCCACTGTGAATGAGCTGAAACCAGTACTAACGCAGAGATGCTCTGTGTTGTCTGCCAGTTACAGGTGTGTGGTCACAGCAGTTAGGTGGCCACCACAAAATATCACAAATGTAGAAATTTGAGCTGCCTTTAGAAGCAGACATGTGGCAAGCCCAGACTTCTCCAGTGGCTTTTGACAGCTGGAGGCCGTCTGTCCCATCCGTCCCATCAGCAGCTTTGTCCATGTGCCTTGGCTGGGGCGCACGTCCTGTCTCCTTTGCTTAAATCTGGTGTCTTCAAGGATGTTTTATTGCAACCTCTAAAAATCTGCCTCACGCTCTTGAATGGTGGGAACTTCTGCTCTTCTTATTGTCATGTTTTTCAGACTTCTCCATTGCCCTGGGCTATGCAGAATCAGGCAGAGAGCTGGGATTGTAATGTACGGTTCCACATCTGCTGTAGGATTGTATGAGCTTGGCAGCTGCTGAAATATGATAAAGCCAGGCTGGAGAAGGGAACTGCTTGGGCTAATTTGGCTCAATCTATAAAGCAGCTGAGATCTCTCTACCTTGCTGTAGTTAACTGGGCTAAGGGGGGGATGTGCATCCATCTCACCTACCCACAGCCAGGTTTTCAGTCCCTGTTAGGAATTTGGTATGTGTGCAGATGCTTGTGGGTGAAGGCAGCTCTTATTGCTGAAAGATGACAAGCCGTGCATGAAGTTGGATGAACTAGGTCTGAGTGCAGATGTGATGCAAAGGCAGGCAAGCCTGGCTGCTGCTGGTGGGCCAGGAGCCATCCTCCTCAGGCCTGAGGCCACTGAAGACCTGGCCACGTGCTGAGCCAGGTGGCTCTCACCCCACCATCTGTCACTGCAGGGGTCTGGACTCTGCTGGACAGCACAGTGGCTACGTGCTTCTTCTGCTTTTGTTCAAGCCATGAGGGTGGCTTGCCTCATATGGGACGTGTTGCAGTTGGTGCCTGGAGCTGTATGTGTAACCAGTGCTGGGCCTGCAGGCACTTCTGAAGTTCAGCAACCTCACCTGTCTCATGGAAAGATGGTCACAAGTACCCCAGAGCAGTGGAAAGTCACCAGTGAAACGCATGCATGACTGTTTTGAGTGGTTTTTGTTTTCCCCCACCCCAGTATTTCCCTTCTTACTTCTGTCTTGCTTCCCTGAGCAGCAAAGTCAAAGATGAATGCAGTTGTTGGTGACGCTCAGCCTATGCACAGTGGTGGTATTTCTAAAAGCCAGTGACCTCTGGAACAAGACATCTCTGCAGAACAATTTCTCACGTGCTCTGCTTCCTTCACCCCACCAGTTCATCTGGCGGTACCTCCTGTGGCTGGTCTATGAGAAAGCCATAGGAAAATGTGAGAAGTAACTTCTCATGAAGGTCCTAATCAAGTGTTACTGTTTGTAACAGTAACTGTTTGCTACAGTTTGTAACTTAACTAATCATAACACTGAGGAGTTCATAATGCAATCCCACATCTGTACACCAAGCATGCACATAGCTTTTCTGCTGACAAGGATCCGTCTTGCTCCAGGACCAGGGCTGTATGGGATAAGAAGCAAACCAAATGTTATCTGAGGTTTACAGTGGAGATGCTCTTACCTTAATACAAACCCAAAAGATCATGTTTCTTCTTACTGATAGAAAACAGAAGTCAGCTACCGTACCATTTCTCAAAGCAACACTTGTGATTTATTCTTGAGTTAAGCATGGTATTATTTTCTATAAACACAGGTTCTTGTTACTGCTTCAGGTTTATCCCCATCTTCTTGTTTCCAGTCATATAGGATACATACACGTGTCCATGCATGGTGTCTTTCAGCTTTCTCTAAAGAGCAGTGCTGGCTGATAATATCTAGTTGCCTAGATGCCACGTCAGTTTAATTTGCTGCTGCTGGAGCTTTGAAATTGTTTCCCTAGTGAGATTATACTTCTTGGAAATTAGGTTGTCTTTCAGCTGCTGAAAGGAATTATTGGCTTGTGTGGTACTGGTTGTCCTAATGCAAGACTGTACAGACCCTGTAACTGATTAAAGTGTGTCAGAAGCATATCAACACTTGCAAACATGTCTTTGCTTATATTTGAGTCTGTGTGAACTCTAAGGCCTGGTTCTAGGACAATTCCTCAGTTTTGTAAATCAGTTTTGAAGTATTTATTATGCTAACCTATACTCTTGATTTCTGGGATCTTGAGTTGTAATTCTGTCTCTGATCCTGACCCACAGCTGCTGGGACACTGTTGATGTGGTCTGTCATCAGAGCGCTTGGATCCTGGTAGCTAGTCACACATACAGCTCAGCGGGTGCTTGATTTAATCACCTCTATATGCCAAAATACTGATCAAGTCTGTTTAAATGGGTTACACTGGCTTATACTGAGCCTGCGTAAACTGGCGATAGATGAAGCAGAACAGAGCGGACAGATCCTGGGCAAGGATTTGATTGCTTAAAGCCTGTGTCTGTTAGCACTCTGCACTAGTTAACTTCAGTGAACGTAGTTTTCGGATCAGGTTGTTCAAACAGATGCTCTCTTTGAGTGTAGAAGAGGTCTATTTCTGGAAATTGAAGTGGGAGTTGGCAGGGTGGGAGGAAGCGAAATGGCAATCAAAATTCCCATACGTTATCCTAAAGGCTGATTTCCCACGTCTGGCTGAGAAGAGAAACAAATGCTTTCTAGACCCAGGAGGCTCAGCATTCCCCAAAACAGAATGATTTATTTTTAATTCTGATAGTTCACTGGAGCTCTTAAACCAGAAGAGCAATGACAGCATTATTGTACTGCTCAGAAGCAAATGCAGAGAGCTTTGTGCAATGCCCTGGCTGAGGATGCTAGGGTGCTGTAGGAAGGATGTGCAGGTACAGCTGGTGGTTAGACGTCCCAGCCCAGCCTGAGCACAGCTGGGGTGCTGGGGCAGCACCCAGAGGCAAGGTTTGACTTTTGTTTGGAATTCTATATTCAATGGCACGGGATTTAATTTTCAGGTTTCTTTGGACTGGCTACGTCAGCCTTCCTTCAATTCTTTGGCTTAAATAATGACATCCTCCTAAGGTTATGTGCTGGGCTTTTTTTAATTTGCAGCTGATATTATTTCAGCAATGGTGAGTCTTTTATTCTTGTGGCAGTCAGTTACAAATGCTACAGGAATATCAAAACCAGCAGGAGCACAGCCAGGTATCAAGCTCAGATCAGTACCTGTGTGAGAGGGTTTGAAGGCCATACACAGGGTGTCCTTTTAGTGCTGTGCACATAATACGATGCAGTATCCTCACAGTTAAATTTGACTGCTTACTGTCTCTTTGAAACTAGCAGTACTCCAAAACCAGGATAAGAACCGTGGGCTGTTGTGTACCACTCCCACTTCACATGTTTTTGCATCAGTCATCTGCTTGGTGTCTCCATTAAGTAATGTGTGGGTTTGGAAGATCTTCCAGTGCTTTCTTTAAGGTATTCTTATACTGTTTAGTTCTGGTCAGACAACCTTACACTGACAGTCCTGATCAGCTACAAAATCTTTGCAGTTTGCTTTTGTTCCCATGCTGGACTGAGGTTTTTGTTGGAAATGCTCTGTTTTCAGCATATGTTCTTGTTTTTCCTGATAAACATGAATGTCTGTTGGCCTACATTTGGAGGAGGTGGGAAGGGCCGAATTAATTCCTGGTGTCACTCCAGTGTAGTCAATGGGCCAACCACAAGGATCTGACTGGATCTGAGATTTATATTAGGCTTACTGCAAGTTTTACCAATTTTTATTGAAACATTACTTAATCATACTTCTGGTGCAATTGATAAAGATGCCTTTGACATGCCCAGAAATCTACATTTAAGCTCACAAAAGCTGATCAGTGATAGAAGAGGAATGTAGAGCTGGCAGCTCCTTTGCCAGACAGAAACACTAATGGTTCCGGCTGCAAACAGCTCAGACGCAGCTGACCCTTGCTCCAGACAGAATTATTTAGACCATGAAGGATGAGGAAGCTCTGCTGCACTGGAGCCATGCTTTATGAAAATGCAGCCAAATCATCAGTGGGGATCTCAGCAAGGGCTGAGGGCCACTGGTGTTGAGGGCTCTGGAGCTGGTGGTGGAGCCTGCACTGCAGCACAGACCCCATCGGTCCTCAACATCTTCAATTTCTCTGATGCTTTGTGCTGAAGCCTCTTCAGCTGCTGATGAAATGGTGCTCCTGAGAGTGTTTGCTATATCCAGATTCTGGGTTGGAATTTCAAATTTTCTTTCAGCCGTTGATTGTACAACTGCCTTCCCTCATTCATGCATTTAGTTTTTGTCTGCTATTCCCAAATACGCAGGCCTGCTCTGCCATAGTACAGGCAGAAGGAAGTAAAATATTCCATTTTGAATATGTAAAGGAAGCTGCTGCTTAGCACAGACAGTGCTGGCTTCTAGATGAAAGAGTCAAATGCCAAACTGTTTTGTTTCAATTTGAGCAGGAGAAGCTTTGATCTAGAGGAGATGACTCAGTCAGTAGCAGGGAACAATTCTTTATAGTGTGTTTAGAAATAAAACCTGAAAATTTAGACTATGATGGCTTTGACATGTCAGTCATAGTGTATAGTATGTGAAAATGAAAACCATAACATCTGAAATGAAGTGTGGAGACTCATCTGAAAAGAGGAAAAAACACTTCTGATGTTGGTTGCCAAGAGTTTTCCTGAAGCCAGAAAGCACTTGGGGTGGGGGAAGATCACTCCAATTGAGATAGGAATAACAAGCAACGTGGACAAACCAGGAAGGGAAATATATCCTGCAGCACAGGTCAAACCAGAGGTGGGGTCAGGAAGAAAACTGGGGTGTCCTAGCCCCGAGTCAGGCTCCATAACCCCTATGTGCTGTCTTCTTGTCACCCTGACTCAATGTGTCCCCTCTGTCACCACTTGCAGTGCTCTGGATGGGAAGGCAGATGCGGTCAGACCCAGCTCGATCACACTCGGCTCCAGTTTGAAGGAGTGGGGATGGCCAACTTTTTGCTACTGAGCTGTTTTTATTTGCAGCCAGGTGTCCGGACCCAGATCAGCGCAGCTGTGTTTTGTGGCACTGCAGCTGACCCAGTAAACACAGCTGGACCTGGTCTGGGCCCCTGTGCCTGCCGTAACACACATGTGTACAGTGAGCTGTGTGATTTGGTTGGTGTGCTGCATGGCCAGCATCCTGGGGATGTGGGGAAATGCATCTGGCTCAACGCAGCAAGCTGCTGGCAATTCCCAGTACAAAAGGAAAGTGTCACTGGTGTTTGTTATTTCTGCAGCTTTATTCTATACCCAGCCACTGACCTACATTTTGGTCTGTGCTACTGTCCTCTATAGGCTAAGAACAAATGTGCATCTACCTGGAGAGGGCCTCATTTCTTAATTCTTTTTGGTGGCCATGTGCAGTAAGTGATGGGGACTTCTTTGGCACAGTCACCTTGTGAAAGTCTCCTGCTATCTAACAGCTTGTTCCTGCTGAGATGGGTGGCCCAGCCTTACAATCATACCTGCTTGCCTGCCCCATCTCTGGCATTCACTTTCCTTCTTACTCTACCAGCAGGGAGCTACCAGCTTTTCACCAGTTTAGTTTTCTTCTGGCTTGGCTTGCTGACAGACTGGGCAGCAATGGGAGAGGGATCAGCCTGCTGGGTAGTGATGCGCTGTCAAGTGGGCTCATTCGAGACGTTGAAGTTGTGCAGGTTCAGAGGTGCCCGGCAGCAGGTACTTTGTTGGTCTCCATTGTAGCCTTCCCTGATCAGATTTTGTTATAAAGCAGTGGTTTGATAAGGTGGCCCAAGCTATACAGCTATAGAGGTGATGAAATCAGAGAGGGAAAAGATCCTTTAGATGATATAGATTATCCCATGTTCCAGAAAGTGTGCATCTTCTGGTGGTCTCCCCATTTAAATGTAGAATATTGCAAGTGAGGTTACTTCCTTCAGTTCTCTTGGTGGCTATTCCATGGCCTGGGAGGTCCCTTTACTCTTAGGGATATGATTTATAAGGGCTGTGAATTGTTGGTATTGGATGTATATAATGGAAGAGTTAGATAATTTCCTTTCTTGGCATGGCAAAAAATTGCCATTTGCACTGATGCCAAAGAACACCCAGTGCTGTGATGCGAGAACTGGAGGAAGTGTCTGCACGAGGGGATGCACCGAGGATGCAGCTACCCACACTGCATGCTGTCACCAAACCAAAACCGGACTGGTTCTCATGGGTGTCACAGCTGACCTGTGCTCAGCAGGCAGCTGCTGTCCTCCTGTCACATCACTTTGCAGCTGGCCCAGCTCGCACACGTGTGAGTGCAGAGGTTGGGCTTGGCGATGGTTCAGAAACTGAAGGCTTGCAAACAGAAACTGGAGAAACCATAGCTGAAGTGAAGCAAGATCCTCACTGAGCAGGCCTGTGGGTTCACAACAGGCAGTACCCATGGTTGGCTGGAAGGGCTCTCTGCTCACTGCAGCTTGTGGGGAAGGGGCCAGGGCAGCCCTGCCTGCCCCTGGCAGGTTGTGCAGGTGAGGGGCTGACCTCTGTCTGGCGTGGAGCAGAGCTGATGGATTGCAGCCCTTCCTCTAGGAGAAAAGAACAAGGTCCCGGGTGCTTTCACCCTGGGGTGTGTGGGAGGGAGATGGCACCTGCTGTCCACCCTACAGCAGAGAGGGCTGAGAGCTCCCAGATGTCAACAAATCCTTTTCTTCCTCTTCCGACTTCCATGATAATGGTATGTACGAAGGGATTGTTTTGCATTTCCAGGAATTACCACCATTTTCAAAGTCCTGCAAAGACCAGAATGGAGGTTCCTTCTATGAAGACTTGAGGAGCAGATGTTTGCATTAATTTTTCTGTAATGGTCTTACTGTGGCAGTGCATCCCCTGCCACAGAGAAGACTTCTTCAGCCCAGGAACCCAGCCTTTAGGTTATGTTTCTTCCCTAAATCCCCATTTATTCAATAGAATAGTTCTGAATGTATATTTAATGAGGCTTTTCTATTCGACTCAAAAGGGACTTTGAGAAGTCCCCACCTCAGGCTTCTGCTGAGAACTCAGACCAGATCACCTGGGGATTTGTCCTGTCTTAAAAACGTCCAAGGACAGAGCTGCCACAACAAATTTTCACAGAGAAATAGTCTTCCTGTGAATCCACTTGGCACCTCCCTGTTTCAATTTACATCCACTTCTTGTTCTCCCACAATACACCTCTCTGGAGAGCGGGGTTTCATCTTCTCATTAGTATCTTCATAGGTGTCAGAGGACTGCTCTTAGCCCCCTAGACCTCTTCTCCAGATGGTGCCAGCTAAGCTCAGCTACCACTCATGCCCTCCAAATTCCAGTCTGAACTCCTTAGTGCCAGGGGCTGGATGCTGCTCATGCAGTTGTGGACACTGTAGCCTTTCCTACAACTTAATCAAGTTACTTATCAGGAAGTTATAACTTCCAGATCTCATAAAATTGATATTTATTAATTATAAACAGTGGTAAATGTACCTGAAAACTTGGGTGCTGTACTGGTTATTAACTAGTCTTAAGGCATGTTGAAACACAATGTCACTTTGGTACAGAATTGGTGGCAATCCTCAAAGCTATAGGTGTGTAAAATACTGCCTTGGAGATCTCTTTCAGATGGAAGGAAATTCATGAAATCAGAAAACAAGTCTACAAGTCTGTAGAAACTTCAGCTTGCAGCAAAGACCATAAATTTTCAGTATAGGACAAAGTGATAATAAATAATAAATCCAGCAGGGAACAAGGAAATAATGTAGCAACTGCAAAATATCCAAACATATGGAAAATTCAATTCTATGGAGAATTAAGTCACTATTATGTAATTGGGATCAATGGAAATGAGCTGATGTCAGTATTGGACTGGCTTAATGCATGGATGGAAAATTCTGTCCTCTCAGAGAGACCTGCTAATAAGAGTGGATGCCCCATACATGCTGCATTTCCATTAACTGCTGGGTTTTTTACCTAGGAGGGCCGTGATGCAAACCCAGCAGAAATAAATATGGTTTCTGCTAACCTGAAGCTCATCGGGGTCTGAATATAAAAGAGCCAGAGAAGATGGGAAACAGTAAGAGCCCATGATTAACATCTGCCTCCTACTGGTTGTTCAGGGTGAAATTTATCCCTTTCTTTCCATCTATCTGAGCCTTTTGCACCACAGGTTATCTACTCATCCCTCCAGATAGGGCTGCAGTGGCCCAACAGCCTTGGAAAGCCCCTGCCCTGGTAGGGATTTCCTTCCCAAACCTCCAATCTGTGGACTGGAAGGGGCTGTACCTGGCAGCGGCTGTACCTGGCAGCAGCAGGAAGAGGTGTCCCTGTGCCCAGGGCATGGAGCCTTCAGCAGCATTGCATACTGATACTATTGCAAATGTGCCGAAAGACCTTTTAAGCCTTCTTATGGTGTGACTGTGGTCCTGTCAGGCAAGGTATGTGGTGGGGAAGGGATGCAGAGAAAAGACCCTGCAGCTGACACCAGGGAAGGTCCTGTGCTTGGTTTTCTGTTGTGGCAGGGCTTAATAGCAGCAGCAGTCTTGGAGTTTCTCCCTGAAAATGAGCCATTATTAGCCTGGCAGATGAGCAGGAAACACCAGAGCAGTCTTTAGGGTGAGCACGCTCTGGTTGATTTTACTGGAGGTTCGTCACTGAGAAAGAGTGGCAGCAATGCATAGTCCTAGACATGTGTGTATAAGCTCTGGGGAACAGGCAGCACAGGCAGGGAAGCGCTGCACTGTAACTTACTGAAGGTGCACTTGAGTGATGAGCATCAGCCACATATTAACTAGAAGGGATCTTCTGGTGGGAAGCAATGGGCTTCATGAGAGACTTCCCCACATGAAATAGGTTTGATATTCTGGGGTGTTACTATGTAAGAAAACATGCCTCTGAAACAACAAATTAGGGAAAAATGTCAGCTGTGAAATGTTAGTGGATGGAGCCGTCACATGAAGTGAGTGTGTGGGTGGTTTCGAATTAAGAGTTGCCAGAGGTAAGGAGAGAGAAATGAGAGGAAAAGGGATGGGATAGTCTGACCTTCAACAGCTTCCACTCCAGTGAAAGTCTGGAGGGAGTGGGTGAAGTGAGTGTGATGTCTCTAAAGGTGTCATCGCAGGAGAGGACCTGAGCTGCTGAACACCTCCCACAGACTGGGAAGGGGAGCTGCCATGTGTGCCCTCGGCTCTTCCGCAAGCCAGGCTCTTCTGCTTCTTGCTCTGTGCCTGCTTGGACAGCCAACCTATTTGGGGAGAAAAGAAGAAGAAAAAAAAAACACAAAAAAAAACCCCCAATTTTTTTTTGCTGCGTGTGTCTTCCATTAAATTAGAGCTGATATGGCTCAGTGCAGGGTGTGATGGATACCATTGCAAGTGCAAGAGAGGACTGAAATTATGTAGCCAAGGACAGGAGAAAAGAAGAGGGACGATGAGCACAAGGGTTTCACTAGCTTTGTAGGTTCCTCATTTGAAAGGTGTCTGGGTCACTTGATGTTTTCCAATGTGTACTCATGGAAAAGATATGGAGGGGGTCTATGACATGAAGAGAACAAACAGACTTATCTTCAGTTCTTAGATGTTTCTTCTGCACTTCTGGTAAGCCTGTTCAGCTTAACTAATTTTCTGTGCTATGGAATAATCACTCTTAAAATGGTGCTAGAGAGGTGAAGACACCCTTGGCTTTGCGAGCAATGTCAAAGTGATTGCGTCTACTTCCTGCCCTGCAACTATGCAGATCCATTGAAATTTGGCCAGTGTCTTTCCTGAGAAACAGCTGCTCAAAAATTTGGGAGGAAAAATATTTTATTCCTCACATTCTGGCAGATTTGAGGCTCACCAGCTGGTTGAGAAGCCTGCCAAGGCTCCACACTGTTGTGGAAATGTACAGTAACTGGGCATAAGTAGCTCTAAGCCCTTTTTGGACTTAAGTGTGAAAATGTCTTAATGCTGGGAAGCTGTTGAATGTCTCTTTCAAAGAAGAAATAAATCAGAAGGGAATTGCTTCATCTTTGCCAACAAATAAACTCATTCTGGGGTATTTACTGTCCCTGTTTCCACAGCACCTTTCTGCCTGTTGGCTGGAGCTGTCCAAGCCCTACAAGGCCCTCATGCTGTTCATGTCTGTTTGAAATACAATAGTCAACCTGAAAACCAGGTTCTTAAATTAAGAGTTTTGACTGTTTGTATCTGTAATTTGTGTTATTTCGATCTGAGGACCAAATTCTGAGTATATTGAGGGAAGTCTCCAATTGACTTCAATAAAATTATACTCTAGCCCTAGTAGGCTGAATTAAAGGGGAGGTGGACAGAGGTTTTCTGTAAAAATGACTGCTCCAGCAAATGAAATTTTTGTCAGTGTTTTGTTGTTTTTTTTCTTCTCTTTTTACTCTGACTAAACTACTCTGATTTGCTTTTCTCAACTCCCTTCTCACCTATAACACTTTATAGAAAAGTTTATATGAAGTGCTTTGCTTGACTGCTTTGTTTGCTGTATATGGAAAAGAAGTATGTTTGCCTGAGTGTTAAAGCCTGTCTCTGGATGGAAAACTGCATGTTTTCTCGCTTAGGATGCAGTGGTGATGCTTAGCAACAGGGACAGCCTTGTCCAGCCTGAATGTGTGTCCAGGCTGAGATCTTAAGGTCCAAGTGAGTGGGCTGTGGATGGGCAGGCTGTAGATGAGTAAGTAACTGGCTGGATTTTGGGCGTCAAGAAGGAAATGACAGTGGTTTGTACTCTACCTGAAGACCAGTTACAAGTAGAGTTTCGCAGGGATCTGTCCTAGGGCCTATCTCCATCAATGAGCTGGTGGAAGAGGTGGATGCACCTCATCAAGGTGGGGATAGTTATGACTCATACACTGAATTCAGCATAAATACATGTTACCCTTATGATAAGGCAGCTGCCTTCATGATGCGTGGGGAGGACCCTTGCCTGCAGTGTTGAAGGCTGTATGGGAGCTATAATTAACCTTTTTGTGAGAGTTCTGTGTACACATCCTATCTGTCCAAACCTGCTCTTACCTGGGGCCAGGAGTTACTTGTGTGTGGAAGATTGCAAGTGCTTCCAGTATAATATGGGATCTCCAGGTAGACTTCCTCCCTCTGGTGGGAATAGGCCGGTCTCCTTGTAGCAACCTTGACCTTTGGTGAAACTCGAATCAAGGTTTCTTTAATGTCGAGTTAATTGTTCTCATGGGATGAAGTTCAGGCTGCAAAAGGCCAGAGCTTCTTTGGCTGGCCAAGACTTTAACAAAGCAGCAGGAACCTATTTATATGATTTTTGTACACACTATACAAAATTTCTGAACAAGTTGTTCTTTTAACCCTATGAAAAGAGAGGCCAAGAGAGAAAGTGTGATGCACTAGTGGGAGGCATTCAGATGCTGCCAAAATGGTGTGATGTAACTTGTCACAGTGCCAATGTTTCAGCTGTAAACTGAATGCAGGTGAATGCTGATTAAAATGAGCCCACACGATATCTACTGCATCTGTTGTTTGGTTTAAGGTAGCATCTAGAAATACAGGTGAGGGAACCAGATTCTGTCTGTCTGGTGATATGTGAGTATTCTTATCTCTGTTTTCTCATCCTAAAACAGAAACACAAACAACCCACAGATATGCAATGTTACTTGCTCAAAATAGCCTTAAAAAGAACCCCAAACACACCTTACTACTTATGTTTAGGTTTTGATGAGTAGACAGCTTGGGAAAATGTGGGCTTTATTTACTACACCCTAACATCTTGCAATCTTAATGTGTGTAAAACTCCAGTAACAGGCTTGGTGGCTGAGAGGAAAGCAGTGGGTATTGGTTATCTTGATTTTTCATTAAGGCTTTCGATACTCTCACATAACATCCTTGTAGGCAATATAATGAAGTACAGGATAGAGAAGTGGATGGTGAGGTGAGGCGAAAGCTGGCTGATCTGCCATGCTCAACAGATTAACTGGAGACATGAAGTCCAGCTGGAGACTGATCACTGGCAGTGTGCCCCAGAGGTTGATACTGGGGCCAATACTACTCAACATTTTCATTAATGGCCTAGCTGAGGAGGTAGAGTACATCCTCAGCAGTTTTGTAGATAACACAAAGTTGGGAGGAGTGGTTGATGCACCAGATGGTTGTGCTGCTGTTAGGAAGGACCTCACTAGTTAGAATGAGTAAGCCAGCGGGGATCTTCTGAAATTCAAGAAAAAAGGGCGAAGTCCTGCCCTTGAGGAGGAATAGCGCCAGGCACCTCTACATGCTGAGGCCAATCAGCTGGAAAGCAGCTTTGCAAAAAAACCACTTGGGGGTCTTGGTGGACACCAAGTTGAACATGAGCCAGCCACGTGCCCTTGTGGCAGCAGCCCAACAGCCTCTGGGGCTGTGTCAGGCAGAGTGTTGCCAGCAGGTCAAGGGAGGTGGTTTTTACCCTTTGATGAGACACATGGGGAATGCTGGCTCTAATGCTGGTGTCCCTGATAGAAGAAATAAGTGAATGTACTGGAGCTGGTTCAGGAAAGGGCCATGAAGATGATGAAGACACTGGAGCATCTGTTGCAGGAAGGGAGACTAAGAGAGCTGGGACTGTTTAGCCTGGAGAAACACAGATCATAGAATATTAGGAGTTGGAAGGGACCTTGAAAGATCATCCAGTCCAAGCCCCCTGCCAGAGCAGGATCACCTAGACTAGGTCACACAGGAAACGAGTAGAGTCAGTTCAGGGAATCTCATCCGTATCTATAAATTCCTGATGGGTGGAGTGAAGATAGACAGGCTTTTCTCAGTGGTGTCTGGTGAAAGGCCAAGAGGCAATGGGCACAAACTGGAATAAAGGAAAATTCTGGTTTAATGTAAGAAAAAGCTTTTTCCCTGTGAGGGAAACTGGAATGGGTTGCTCTGAGTAATGAGCTGTAGCTGACCCTGTTCCAAGCAGGGCTTGGATTAGACAATCTCCAGAGGTGCCTGCCCACCTCACCCATGAGAGCAGTGAAACCTCTCAGTTGTCAGCACCCTTTGAAAGGATTTCTGTGATTAGTCAGAAATCTGGGATGGAGCATGCATTTCTCCAGCCCTAGCTGCTGCTCATGCTAGGTACACCCCTTGCAACAGAGAAGGAACTCTTAAACAAAAGCGTATGTAAGCCATCCTACAATGCCTCTCCATGGAGACATGATCTGTATTGGTCAAGGGAGTTTTATCTTCCTGGACCAGGGCCTATGTTCTTGTAACATGTGACACAGCTGCATGGATGAACACCCATCCCATCGCACTGCATCTACTTTTGGCACACTCCAGGTATCTGTGAACTTGTGGCTCTTAAGCTCTTCTACAGATGAAAATTTTGAGTGTTGCGAGTGTGCTGTCAGGGCTGGAAAAAGAGGCTTTTCTGTGCTAATGGATTTACTGCCTCTGATTTCCTCGAAGCACCACTAAATGTGTCAAGCAGAAAGGTGGTTTCATCAGCAGCTCTGCCTGGCTGGAGGGAAAACATGCTCTATTTTATGTATTTATATGGTTGGTTCAACGTGAAGTCTCTCTTGGTGGGTCAGATGCTTCACAGGCACTTGTGGCTGATTTCTGTTCCTCTGCTGTGAGTGAAAGGTGAGCTCCCACCCCTGGTCACCCATGGTTGATGTGGGCAGAGCCACTGTCCAGGTTGCCCTCCTGCCCAGCCAAGTGTGGTGATGCTGTGTTCATGTTTGGCTGCCCTCTGTTTTAGAGGTTTGGAAGTGTCCCTGGGATGTTCCTCGCCAGGGGATCTGGCACATCAGGTCTCCTGCACGTACTGGAGTTCAGCTGGGCAGGAGGCACTTCTAGTGGAAAGGCACATCTGTTACTCCTTAAGCGTGACCACTGTCAAGGTTTCCATCTCTCCACAAAGCAGTTTTCAGCCAAAGACTCAGTCATCTCTGATTTTTCAGGATGGGAGGGAAAGGGAGTAAGTCTTCAGGAAAACCTGATTCTTTTTTTAACTAGAGGGATTAGTTTTGTTTTAAATTACAGTATATTGAGTCAGTATCTTTGACACCCACAGCTGTGTTGGTGGAAAGCAGCGGGAGGGCTTGGTTGAGCAGGATCCCACGTGTCTACTGTGGCCTTGTGCAGGGTGCACCTTGCAAGGGCCCTTGTGCAGCCGCTCATGGGGGATCCCATGCAGCTCCCGTGCTTCGCTTTGCTTCTCTGGTGGGAGCGTTCCTGTCAGAGGGTGCAAGTCTGCCCAGCAAAACAAATGACATTGTTTTCACATAGTGTAAAACCGCTCCCTCCACCTTCCCCTGCACCGCTGCCTGTATCTGGGCTGTAAATCCTGAGGGGAAGCAGCAGGCTGAGTCATCTGGCGCTGCGTGTGTATTTACAGAACAGCAAGGCTGGAGCACTGCAGAGGCCAGGAGGAGAAACCGATGCACAGAAGAACTTGGCCAGGGATGATGGGTTCGGCCCATGTTCCTTTCCTGTCCTCGGGCTTGGTTGCCAGCACAGGTCACCATGTTTCAGCTGTGAGGTGATCAATAGGAGCCAGTTCAAGAAAACCATTTATGAGGCATCGAACTGCTGGGCTAAATTTGCTTGCATTTTCCTTGAAAAACCTCACACATGAGCTCAAGGCAGGGATGGAAGCATGGCAAAAGGCTTGCATAGGGGAAGGGCTTTGAAGTTTTGTGATGTTTGCAGCCAAGATAAGAGGGTTGGTTGCGTTCACCCCACAGCACCCAACACAACGGGGAGGCTGATGGTGTGGCTCTGGCTGTTTCAGCTGCTCTTCATATCAGCTGTAGCCTGCAGTGAGGTAACTGATTTCACTGCACAAGGGTGAGGGAGAAGAAGCACCAGGACTGCTCCTGAGGCTGCTTTGGAGAGAGTAGCCTACTGCAGCAGGCATGCAGCCTGTGCTGTGGCACAGAGGGGCCAAGGCAAGCCTGGCCCTGCATCCTCAGGGTTAGCTGGTTGGTTTGCAGCCTCCCCATGTTCTCTCCTGTTCCTTTTCCTCCTGGTATAACAACATTGGAGCAGAGAGGCTTGGATTATTCTGCTGGGTCTCTCTTTCCTCTGCCTGCTCCAGCAGCTGATCTCCTCTTAATGAACTAAGTTGCCTGGGAATGCCATTTACCCCGGGGTGGGAGGGGAGGAGGCAGTTCCCCCTGTGCTACTGCACTGATTTCTTGTGGTAACAGCATGTCCAGGCTGCTGTTCTTTCTTTCCCTGCTTTCCTTGGAAAAGCTACCTTCCAGCAGAAGGGCTGTGTTTGCAGGCTTCCCTGTTTCTGGAAGGGTCAGGATAAAATGGCTCATGGTCCTGTGACTGTGTAAGAGGAGGTGGAGATGGTGGAGAACACCAGTGGAGAGGGATTGCTCCTTTCTGTATATCCCACCCACACTGTGAGAACAGGGAGTTTGTTGCTGAAGCCAATGGGCAGGAAATGGGAAGTGAATAAAGGAAAAGGCTCACTTCGTGTACTGCAAGATTGACTTGTGGGACGTGCTGCTCAGGCCAGAGAGTCACTGCCATTAGCCCAGCTTTTCAAAGGGCTTGCTCACTGAGTGTAACCCAAATCTGCCAGGCCTAAAAGCAGTAAGGCTACATCATGCCTTGTGGCTGGGCAAAAATCAATCTGCACACTTGTGAGAAATGGAAAGCAAGCATGTCACAGGCTCCTTGGGCTTGAGGGGCCTGTACAGCAGCTGGCATGGGGCTGTGGGGTCTTGCAGGTGAAACCTGGATACAGCCTGAGTCTGCCTCTCAGCAAGGCAATGCACACTGGGGAGGAAAAGACCTCTGTAAGGTGTGCTGGCAGCGTCTCAGTAAAGATTCACTGGGATTGTGTGCTATGCTGAGACCCCAAAACACAGACCCTGTGCCCTAATGGCTGTTTCACAGGTGGGTGGCTGCTGCTGCAGTGGATCTGCTCCACTGTGGAGTGCCGGGTATTGATTTGGGCACGCTGGTCCAATGGACTCCACCACTACTGCATCCTTCTGGCTCCTCCTCTGGTCTGGGATTTGAGGCCAGGGGATTTCTGTTTGTTTGTTTAAGAATGATTTATTCATCTAGTCCTAATCGCATACAGTTCTCATCATTGCTCAGCCCGTGGCTTTCAGCTATCTTGAAATGAAAAGAAAATACATGTTTGTCTTCCAGCACCTTGGGAGCCAAGGGAAGCCTTATCCAGAGCCAAGATGTAACGTGGCAGTACAAACACTAATATCCGATCTTCCCTCAGATTTGTAATTAAGAGCCGATGATTTTCCTAAGGTTACCAGAAGGACACTAGCCTACAGGACCCAGTTGTCTGGCTGCCATAACACTAAACCTGTTCCTATGGCGATGAGCTGTTTGCTCTTGGGTTTTGTGCTGATTTCAGAGGTTTTTGTAATTTTTTTATTTACAATGAGTGCTGCTATGTACCTCCCTTCTTCCTGATGCAGCCAGCATCTCAGCACAGTTTCTCGGCACTGCAGCATCCCGTCAGGGCCGCAGGCAGTGCCAGGCGCTCTGCGGGGATGTCGTGAGAAGCAGCCCTTTTCCCAGGGGTCTGTTGGTCCCAGTGCCACCGCGGCGGTGGAGGGGGCCGGTGCAGCTCCAGCGGTGGCTGCGGGGGGCTGCGCTGGGGCTGCCGCTTGCTCGTTTTTTCTCATAGTATTTTTGTCAGAGGAATGCACCTCCTGACCCGCTGCTTGCAGCACTGCCTGGGAGAGCGGAGCGCTGAGAAGGGGGGTCCCGGCCATGTTCCAGCTGCAGCTCGCCAAGCTGCTCCTATTTTGGGAACGGCTGGGTGTTTCCAGGTCCCTTGGGTATGTGCTGCATTTGCCTTCTCGCCTTTGTTAATGCTACTTGGGCAATAATAAGGATCTGGAAACCAGCTACTATTTATTATCTGTTTTTTTTATTAGCTAAGCAAGGGACAAAATGCATCCTGATTACTCTCCCCTCCCCTTTTTTTGGAGAAGGGTGCCTGTCTGAGTGGGAAATGGGGCTGTGTTGGTGCAAGTACCAGCCAGTTTTTTTGCCTAGTTGGTTCTCCCAGGCTGTACCCAGTGTAGCGAGGGAAATAAAAGAATTTTTTTGTCCTATTGAAAAATTGAGTCCTGCTTCCTGCCTGTACTGAAAGGTGAAATGTGTTAGGAATGAGCACAACATATGTCTTGGGAGCTCCTCTCCTCTCTGTTTGCTGGTTGGGATGCTGCCAGTTGGGAAAGTGCAGGGGTGCTTCTGCCTGCTTTTACTGCTGAGACATCCTTCCCCCAGCCTGGGCACAGGGTCCGATCCCATCACAGACTTGCTTAAAAGTGAGTTGTGGACACAGGGATGTGCTGTCAAAGGATGGAGTTAACCAGGTGTTTGACTTCTTTAGTTGAACCAGGGCCATAAATAGGCCCATCACAACAGTGCAGGTTCTTGTAAATGTCTGCCCTTCTGAGTTGCTGAAAGATGAGTCATGGATCAAGGGGGATACATGAATTTATTGCAGACTTCAGATCACCCACCTACTGCACTTGGTACATGCAAGGGCCAGAGGACTTTGCTTCAGGTTAAGTGCAAGTCTAATCAGTGTACTGAGTGGGAACAGCCATGGGGACAGCTCTGTCAGGGCTCCTTAGCTCCTTGAGTGAGGCCAAATCTGAGTCTTCCCTTTGCTGTGCATCTGCAGCAGCGTGTCCTGAGCTCCCCATTTCCCTCTTTTTGTGGGCATCCTGAAAAGTATTTGTTCAGCACAGCTCCCATCTTAAGTCCCTTCTGGAAACCAGATGTGTCAGCACAGCAAGACATCCTGCCTAAATATTTTCAAACAGAAGTTTAAGGTTGTCTTGTGACTCGATTCAGGAGTTGTTTGTTTTTCATTGTTGGTTTTCGGTCTTGTGGCGATCCCTCTGCAACAAGATCAGATCCTGATCTGACTTCTACCAGTGGGATCAGAAGCAGCTCATACTGAGTTTGGGTGGTGTGGAGGGGAGGATGGAGCAGACCCCTTGTCCACAGGGTCTTCTGAAAGGTGACTGATAATGCAGTGGCTGTTTTCTAACCCAAATATCAGCATGGAAGCAAGCCCCTTGCAGAAGCTGCTGAGCCTCACCTTGGTAGGGTGTGCTTGCTGGAACTATGGTTGGCAGCAGGAGATGGGAAGGAAAGCAGGCAGGTTAGGACATCAGTGGGGTTTTCCTTCTGCAGTAAGAAAAAGGAGACTGTGAAAGTGCTTTTTGCAGCACCCTGTAACTTCTGAGACAGGATGGGACGTGCAGGAAGAGGCTGGTTTGGGGGGTTTGGGGCTGCAGCCCCAGGCAGGGGCTGTTTCCATGCACCAAAGTGGGTTCCCTGCGGGATGCTGCACCAGGATGCAGGCTGGCATGGCTGGTGCTGACCCCTCTGCCAAAGAAGAGAGAGCTGCCTCTATAGGAGATAAAATTAAAACATTTCCAAGCTTCTCCTGTCACTGGGAGATTAAGGGATCATCAATAATGCAGCTGGAGTTCATAGGCCAAATTTATTGGTAATTCCCAGCTGCTTTGGGCTTTCAGGCTGAAGCAAAAGGGTCATAAACCTGATCTGCTAGTGCAGTTAACCAGGAGCTTAAGGGCTTTGTAGCACTACTCTGGGATGAAGTTGTCGGAGCTACCCTGATGAATCTGGCCCAGGGGAACTCTACTGGCATGAAAAAGTCTGATCCTGGTATCTATTGCACTTACAGTGAGTAGAAGGAGAGTAGAAGACTTTTCTGATAAACTTTTTTTTTTCTTTTCATAGAATCCTGCCCCATCAGGAACTTGCTGTTTTGTTTTGTTGGTTTTTTTTCTGAATGAAGCTGCACAAAATGATTTTTCATTAAAGTTCCTTGGGTCCTGGCTGGTATTTCTTTGTGGTGATGGTACTGCCCAAGAAACCCAGGTCCTCAGGCCTGAGCCTCAGAGATCACTGCCTCTGTCTTGGGGGTCTCCTACCCCCAGGACCAGCAGTAGCATATATATGTGTATATGTAAGGGAATGACTTAAATGGGGAAGAGCAGGTCCAGAGAAACTGGTGTTTGGTCTGCAGAGGAATTGCTTGTGGTGCTGCAGAACCAGAGATTGGTTTTGGTCCTCAGTCCCTCCTGTCCTCAAGGAGAACCCCAGTAGCCTGATGGGGATATTGCTTATTGAAGGGTGGTGGATTCTGTCTTTCTTTTCTTAAAAAAAACCAAACAAACCAAACAAAAACAAACCCGAATTTTGGGCTTTCCATTGAACATGAACTGGTTTGTTGTTTCCCATTTCAGTGAAATACAGCTTACATTTGTTTCACTTTCATCTTGGTTTTTCTCTAGTATTTTGGAATCCCCAGAGCTGGACATCTGGATCTGACATGAATTGGGAAATTTCTGCACTGTTTGTGCCTGCATAAAACTGGAGTTTTCTGATAAGAGGACATCCTTCTCCTCTGTGCTAAAATTAGAACTTTTTTGGTAGACTCCAGTGGGACTGTATAAATGTATACCAGATGAAGATACAGCTCAGATAGGTATCTGTGATGATTGCACAGTAATAATTAGATCTTTATGTATACTCTGAGCATTTCTGTGCTCTGAAAGGAACGTGTATGTATGTCATGTAATCCACGTAATCTCTATGTAATGCATTTTATTCTAAATCCAACCTACCAACTTCCAGTGCAAGTCCAGAGGTCCAGGTGGACCTGCTTGGCCCATTGGGCTGACATAGCCAAGGAACACCCATTTCGAGCCAATGACTACAGAGATGAGCATGGTGAGCAGTGTCTCCAGTTGCCTTTGATTCATGACCCAATTACCTCAGTGGCTGCTTGCATATGGGTCAGGCTGTTGGTACCGCTGATACCTCCTGGAGCAAATTTTGGAGTGGTATCTGGGCTTCTGTAGCAAGATGCATTTGCCAGTCTGCCACTATCTCCCAAAATATGCCACCCTTAGTATATCTTCTTTTGATGAGTCCTTGTTCAGAAGCAGCTGCATTTGGACAAAGATTCTTCTGTTTCCTTCAAGTTTGTGTCAGGAGCTGGTGAAAGAGGCCCCAAGAGACCCATTGGGTTAAGTGACATAGGGTGAAAACTTCCATCCCTTTGGGATTACAGTTGGAGCTACAAGCCTGAAGCAGATGGGATCCAACACAGCTTGAATGAAATCCACAAGGAG
>NW_010162666.1:45409-67506 GCF_000695765.1 Mesitornis unicolor | reverse complement strand
AAGGCCGAGACAATTTTCAGTAAATACTTCGTGTTATGACATCCTGTGAGCTTCCTCAGAGTGTTACTGGAAGCCTGTTTAAGCTTGCCAAACCTCCAGCAATTTAATTTTTTCTTGCACACTTGACAGATAAGCAACTCGAGCACCTTAACTGCAGTGACCCACTAAGCTGGGAGTGGGGCGGTGGGGAGGGACCGGCTGCACCAGGTGCTGCTGCTCCAGCTCATTCCTGCAGCCTGACTCACCACATCCCACCTGCACCAGCCCTGTTTGCCTTCCCAGGGCTGTTGACTCATTTTAGTTGTCTTTGTCACTGTCTGGATATGAACTATTGAGCAAAAGAGTATCTGCTGTAGGGGAAAGCATGAAGAAAATGGATGCTAAAGCCTTCAGGTAGGGAATAGATGATGGGAAGAAATGGCCCTGGTCACTCTAGAACTGCAAATCTTTTGATGCGGTGTTTTATTGTAGACCTCTATCTTTTGCTCTTGCTTTCCCAGAACTGTGGAGACCTCCTGGTGGAAGGGGCTAAATGTTGAGTTTTGTGAGCTGCTTCAGCTTGCTCAGGAAAATGAGAACAAATGTTTCTGCTGGTTTCAGCTGTGCTTTTGCTGTTGCAGCTTTGTGTTTGTTTGAATCCTCAATTTGGAACCTCCCGTGGCATAGCAGAGATCTCAAAACAGCAGAAATTTAGCAATGATCCTTGGTGACTGGAAACCACCGAGTTTTGTGTTCAGTCTGGTCTCTAACATCCCACCTCTCCAGCTGGAGCAGCCCTCCTGACCTGACAGGTCGCTCTCTGGCAGAGCAAACATCAGTGCTCACAGACCCTGGAAGCCTTTGAAGCCTTTGCTTCAAAAAAAAGGCCTTCAATGAAGGAAGATAAACTGTGCTATACACAGAACCAGTCCTCTAAGAAACATCTTATCTCTGAGGGGCTTGCAGAAACTCTCTCCTGTCTGGAAATGATGAAAGCAAGACAGCTATTAATAAGCTGAAAAGAGAAATGGGAGCAGGAGGCACCTAGTTGTTGAATGTGGCATCTTTCTCATGTTTTCAGCAATTGCAAGGGTTTTTCTGTAAAAATGTTTTGAGACACATATATTCATGGAACTGTATTTCTACTACAGGCTAGGAAATGCTGGGAAAGCTAAAGAAACGTTTTTGGCAGCAGTTCATCTTTTTTAGCCTAGTGTACTTTCCCAATCTGCGTCCCTTTTAAATTCTAATGACTTCCTCAGGCACCACAAACACTCTGGCCTTGTCACTTCTCCTTTTGAAGTTTGCTTCTCATAAAGCAGCCTTTTCTGAAGCGCTCCTGCTGTCAGTCAGCTAACTAGTCCAAAATGCTCCCCTGCTTCAAAAATCACTTAATTCCTTTTCAATTACAAAGAACGGCTCTCCTGTTGCTGGCTGCTGACTCATGCAAGAAAGGTAGCATGCCTTGTGTCAGTCAGAAGAGCAAGTTCCTGCAGCCACCTAAAACAGGGCAGAAAACCTGAAAAGCGAGGTGGTGGAGGTGGGAAGCAGAGGTCCAGATGCAGCAAGGTGTGTTTAGAGGAAAACGTGTCTCAGTGAAGACAGAGTGTGAGCGTCAATTAGTGCTGGGTGTGTATCTTTGCCAAAGCTTAGGGTATCAGCCCCATCCCTGAAGTTTTTTGCTTTGATCTAGAAGGCTGCCTGTGGTGTACGGTGAATATTCAAGAAAGTGCATTTCTGAAAAATCTCTGAAGTATTTAACTGCACAGTAGTGTTTCCTGGGTTTGCAGGTCCAATTTATTGAGTGTTGCAAAAGGTGAGTGTGCAGTTGACAGATACTTAAACTAGCAGAGAGGCAGAGTCTGTGAGCATCATGCTGTTTCCAGGACCTGAGCATGGTCTCTGCATGGTGCCATGTTGTGTGAGCACGGCGGCCTCCTCAAGGTGAGGTGGAGGTGCTGCAGCTTTGTGGGGTGTAAGCTGTCTCATGTATTTTCCTTGACTAGCCTTTCCTCCTGTTCCCACCTTTATCTTCCACTATATCTTCCTGTACCTAACTAGGGAAGACTCACTGGTCCTCACCATGGTGTCTTGCCCTGCATCAGGGATTTCACTTGTCTTCTGCTGCTTCATACCAACACATAACACTCATCCTCAAATACCCTTTTGAGATGGCACCTTGAGACAGGCACACAGAAGATGTGGGTAAAACATGTGGGAGCATTGCCGCCAAAACACTCTGGATGAGGATGGATAACCAAAGTGCAATGTATTATTTTGTGCTGAGAGGTTTCTATGGATCCAGTTTCTCTTCTACATCTCTGCAACAATGTCCTACACCTTCCTTTATCCCCAGGAGGGTGAATTTATAGAAGCAGGAGTTGACAAGTCCCACATGGAAACTTCAGACAGATGTTATTCAGAATGGAGAGGAAATTTAGATTGTACATTTCATCAGTGCTGTGGGAGGAGCTGAGGAGTTTAATAGTTTGAGCAGCCCTCGACAGCTTGGCAGCTCTTGTGCCTGTGGTTTTTGGTCTGCATTTCATGCAGCATGTGACCTGTTCAGCAGTGTACCCCGGGCAGCTGTAACAGATGTCCCTGCTGAAGGCTGAGATGGAGCTAATTGCTGCTCCCTGCCCTTTCCCTCTTTTGCTCCCATCTTTTGTGGATGACTGGTTCCTTACCAGGACAAGCACTTTTTCCTCTTGGGTAGTTTTTCATGTAGGCAAGTGTCAGGAGGCAGCAAAGTCCCGGTGCCAGTGGCATCAGTGCCGGTGTGAAAGAAATTACTGCCCTGGGGTGGCTGCCAGGCAGAAATCTTGCTTTGGAGGCAAGCAAAAGATGGTTTGTTTTTCTTTTTAACCAAAGTCAAGTGATGAAGGACTAGGCATAACGATAAGTAGAAGCTTTTCAGTGGACCAGAGAGAGATGTGCAGTGGTTGTATCCCAGTTGCTGTTCAAGGTTGGGAGAGCTCTCCTTCCTCATGCTCCTTCCCCTCTGTATTAATGTAAGTGGATGGACCCTCCAGAGAAGATGAACTCAAGTCTCTTCAGTCAGAGGAGGGATTTGAATCTATCTCCCAACCATGGAGGTACATGTGAGAGGGCAACTGCCCCATCTTTTGGGATCCAGCCTCCTCCTGCCCACTCTCTTTTTATCTGTTTATTTTTTCCTGAAACAAATGAGGAGGAAAAAAAACCCTAATTTTTTAAATTGTTTTTGGTGAATTCTGCAACAAAATATGCCTAGCCCTAAAAATAGGAAGTGCTTTCCTACTCACTTGTCTTTCCTTTTCTTCACTTGCCTGTCTGCTGCTTAAAAAGCCTGGGCAAGCAGATAAAAATTAAAACAAATGAAACTGCAGCACACCACAACAGAAACAATCCTCGGGATTTTCTCCTAGCTGGAGAAGATTGAAAGGCTCTGTGGCTTCATGCTCCCTGGCTGCCTTGGCTTTGCTTTTGAGGCTGGAGGTGAAGTGCAGAATTGGTGAAGGAAAGTCAAAAGTTTGAGTGGATGTTTGTGATGGCAGCCTCCATCCCTCTCTAAGCAAGATCCAAAATGTGTTGTTCCCCAGAGAGGTAGGCAGTTGTGAGGATGTGCATCTCTTTATGCCTGCGAGTACTAGAAAACTATCTCAGGAGCAGTTCCTGCTTGCAAGATGCTAATCGTGTCCTCGACTGAATTGCTTCCAGCGCTGGAGGCAGAGCCATGGACTAGCCAGGCTGTGCTTAGCAGTAAGTAAACAGAGTTCCTTCAAGTTATTACATTCATTAAAAGCTATTAATTTATTAGTGCCAATGCTTAAGTTCACCTTTTGGATGGAAAACATGGCAACGCACTTTTGAGCGAGGACCGCAGGGCACAAGCTGCTGATCCCAAGCCTCTGGTACCCAAATAACCCAGGTGGGAAGGGATCCTCAGCTGCTGGATGCTTTGCATCCTCAGTGTTTATTGGCTTATAATGCTGAGGAAAGAGAAGTGCCAGGCTGGGTAAATTGTAGCCAAGCTACAAGGAAGTCTCCAAAGTCTTTTAAGAGGGAGATGAAAGAGTCAAACGTGAGTTTAGTAAAGCTCCAAGGAAGCTGAATTTGCTGGAAGGACTTGATATCATTCATCAGTAGTTTCTTGTCACAGATTTTCTGCTGAAATGGTAATGAAAATAATGATCTAACTCTTAAATCTGTGATAGGATTAGTGATACCTTTGGCATATTTATGTAATGAGTTTCAGAGATTTAATTCAGAGTATTGTTCCCAGTCTGGATTACTGGCTCTCATTCATGTAAACAAAGTGCAAGACAGACAAAGTAAAAAATAAAAATAAATTTTTTTATCCAGTAAATGGTTGTTTTGCTGATTTGAGAGCTGTCTGTCTTTCATTTCCCATGCCTCACAGTCAGGATAGAAAGGGAGAAGTTTTCCAGTTCACATGATAAAACAGAAATGCCAGTCTTTGTCTGGGTTCTCTGCTGCCTCAGCCCCCCTGGGCTCCTATGGGGCCCTGCTGGGGAAGAAGGCAGAGGTGTGATAAGGCAGAGGTGTGATATGGTTGTCTCGTCCTGAGCCTCCGCTTTCCCGCCCATGCATCTCCATGAGCTTGACTTGCTGCTGCTTGGGGATGAGATGCAAGCCCAGCGTACGGTGGTGGCTTCTCCTGTGAGTCTAGTGGTAAAAAAAGGTGTATTTCTCAATCTGGGCAGCATTTTGGGTGCTTGTCTCTCCCATACCTTGTAAGAGAGCCCCCTGTGCAGCAAAGCAGCTGTGGGCAGTGAGACAGGTCCATCGCAATGAGTCAACCAAGAGCTGTCCATTAGGTAGGTCACTGTTGCTTATCTCAGTATGCAAATATCCATGACTTCTCTGATCCTTGCTCCATGAGCTTGACCATCACACCCTGTGAGGCCTGGATCTATAGAGACAAACAGGAGCTTGTGTTGTATCTCCTCATGCAGTGGTGTGCAGCTCCAGCAGTCTCTGTGGTACTGGCATCCCAAGCCTCTATCTTCACCGGCTCCACACTGGTTTGTGTATTACTGTCACTTAGCCCAGTATGTTTCTGACTTATGGGAAGTATTGTATCACCATTTTGCCCTCAAGTACTGTCACCTGCATTTTCACAGGGCATGTTCCTTTCACACAAGGAATGGGAAAAGTAATGTGCATGCAGCCATTGCTTAAATTGTGTGGCTTGGGAGAGGCTCTCTGCGGAAGCTCTTCTCTGTGAGTGGCACTTCTTTTCCCCAAGGCAGCTGATACTTAGTTTTATGAGTATTGGACAGAGAGACTCTACTAAGAAAACTTATTTGGGAGTTTCTTGGGCAACATGAGGATTAACAACACAGATGCCAAATGGTACTAAAAACTTGAACCACATTTGGAAACCTGTTGAGTGATGAAAGAAATGTTTGGAGTGTGAAGCAGGGCAGAGCCTCTGTTTCTCTGGAGCATTGGCTGCAGTGTTAGGACATCATTGGTGTTTCCCCATAGGGCACACGTCTCTAAACTGCTCGTGTGGTGCCCATCTGGTTTGGTAATCCGTAGTGACCAGGGGAGCTGCCTGCTCCTGGGAGGCTGCTCTTCCACTCTGACTTCAGTGAAATGTCATGTTGGAGGTGTGGGAGAAGAATAGAGATGGCACCTCCTGAATTTAAGAGCATCCAGCCCTGTACTCATGTCACCTTCTGGCATCTTGTGCTTTCCCGTGCACGTGGGAGCGTGGGTGGGAGCTGTGGATTCCTGTGGTGGTGGATGTTGGAGACCTGCTGGGAGATACCCACTGAGCTCTGGTGATTCATGGCAAGAGAGGGTTTGTAATCTGACCTCTGAAGTACTGCAAAGGCATTCCCAAGCCTTCCTCTTCCACACCTCTTAACCCTAAACTGAAGTTTAATAAATCTTGGTTTGCTTTGAATCCTGTTGTTACGAAAGAGTGCGCTTTTGGTCCTTGGTGATGTCTTTAGATAGATTTATTTTTTTTATTAGTATTATTTTTGACCAAATTTGTCTGCTGCTGATTATACACTGAGATTCTAGAGAAAACATCTGCTTTGTACATTGCCTCATCAACGCTGCTTAGTGCCTCAGCTGCATGCTCCCTCCTGGTGTTTAGGCTCCCAGGTTCCCCCGAAGAGGATGGCTAAGGACTGCATCCAATGTTTGGATGAGGGATTGAGCAACATAAAGAAATCTAGTAATCAGTAATGATGTTGCTGTAGGCTTTGCCAGCCCACCCTGATATACTTTAGGATACTTTTAAAAGCTGATTTTCCTCTGCACTAGTGTAGTAGCCTTGTGTAGGAGCAGAGGCCCAGTCCTGGCTGTGTGGCTCAAATAGCCCCAGCTGCAGAGGAAATAGTGAGGAAAAGTCTGGGGACTGCAGGGCTGTGTGTCTGTCTTTCTCACCCCAGAGCCTTTGCTTTTGCTTTCTAAACATAATTGCTTTCCCCTTCTGTTATGTTTCTATTGTTCGTTGGAGAAATGATGCCATTAAATCAACAGAGAATGGTGGGAAAATGCTTTGATATGAGGCCTTGAGAGGGTGCATGCATGTGTATGTGTGTGTGCATGTCCTCTCTTAAAAAAAACCAACACAACTCTCTGCATCTGGCAGCTTCCTTTAATTTGTGTCATGCCTGCAAGAAAGAAATCCATCTCCAAATATTTTTGGCAGTTAACCTTCTCTATTTGTATTGAAGTGGTACAAACTGTGGGGTGTTGTTCTAGGGCTGTAGTTTGGCCTCATTGTGACAGTTACTCTGGTTGGGACCTTACTTTTTCTCAATGGCTGTTTTGGGAATGTGGTATCCCAGGCTTCCTTTTTCACAGGAAAGAGGGGTACTGTGGCCACAGGATCTGGCAGGAATTAGGACACCAGCGTGCCTGCTGTTGTGCTGCTATTCTGTAATGCAGAGTTGGATGGAAATGTGCTTCCCTTAGATATATGGAGATGCAGATGTGCACTGCAAATGCAGAGTGATGGACAAGGATGATGCAAAGTTTACCACAGCATTTTTACTACCATCGTGCTCCCTAACCAAGGAGACTTGGCTCCAGGAGCCTTGGCAAAGACCTGAATGAGAAGCAGGAGCATGTGTTGTCACCTTCATGGAGTGAAGGCCGCGTTAAGGCAGACAAGAACAAGGCTGGGCTGAGTGAGAGGGAGTGAGATGCCTCCTCACACTGGATTCAAGCAACAGAGTCCCACATGTTTGTGTTGCATAGTTGAGTCTTTTTGCATGTTTCTTTCCTTGAAAACAGCTGTTCTAGTTGATCAAACACCTCTTAGTAGCCCCTTCCTGGATATAGCTATGCATTACATTAGATAGCAAACAAGGGATGTCCTTTAAGTAGCAGATGAGGTGGTCACTAAGTCCCCAGTGAAGTCAACCGTATAGAGTGATGGACAGGAGAGCAAAACTTCACAAGACAGAAAAAAAACCCAAAACACCTAATCTGAGCTGGAAACTGGAGGAGTAAGGGGAAAAACCAGCAGAAAGGACTGTGCGGGGAGAAGGGAATCAGTGGTGGCAGCGTTAGAGGAAATCGCGTCTCTGTCACGCCACTGTAGAATTCAACTCTGGGGCTTGGCAGCAAACATCATTTCTGCTTTGTACAAGTTGTTGGGATTGTTTTCCTCCCTGCTAGGAAGGGAGCTCGTTAGGGCCTGCTCTTGGGGATATTTGCCTTAAAAAGAGGACCCTCTTTAAAACCCTGCTCTGCCTGACTGTCCAAATTTTTCTGGTTGGCAGTTACCTTGATTTGGTTTGTTCCTTACTTATGCTCTTGGCTACTGCGCCGATGTTTCTTTAGTTGCTTCTCTGATGTTTTCCTAGCTCGGTCCTGCCCCAGCAGGAGCTCCTGTGTTACACAAGTGATGTGTGACCTGGTCCCTCACATGCTGAGGATGCAGCACTTCTCACAACAACAGTCCAGTCAACACCAGATCCCTGCACCTGAGCACAGACCTGCAGTCCATAGCCTGGTAAAACTTTGGGGATCTTCCAAGTTTGATGGGCAAGCTGCTAATATGGCATGCTACAAAGGGAAAAGACACCAGCTTCTTTCAGATGCCATCCAGCAAATGTGTTTGGCAGTGTGAGACCTCCAATGACTCACCATTTTGTCTGTCATGGAAAGGCTGAGACCTTTTGCAAAGAAAGACGTCACTATATTGCCCCTGAAGTTTTCATGCATATAGACTCTACAATACCCTCTATGTAATACCCTATACAATATCCTCTATAATAAAGCAATATGGCACTAAAATACAAGACTACTCAGTTAAAAACACCTTATAACACAGTAATTTTCATGTTTTGCTTCTCTTCTCTCTTCCTTTTTTTTTCCTTAATTTTTCTTGGATGCTGTTTCCCACCTTCCAGTGGAGGGAAGAGAAGCCTGTTGTTTGCTCAGCTAACTGAAAAAAAGCTTTGTGTGCATTTTCTGCTGCTGTTTTGTTAAAGTTCAGAGTTGCGAGGTTGGAGCTGCCGCTCCTCAATAAGAGTCTTGTTCCAACTTCCAGAGCAGCCCACGCAGAGCTGCTTGGGTTCATCTGCACAGTTCACAGCCCACAACCAGCGCGACACATTGTTTGCCTCTCTCCTTCCATGATTCATGCTCTGCAACAAAGAGGAGCCTAATGCTCCCAACGTGAGGGTGAAGCCAGACGGTGCTGGATTTTAGGTACATCAACAGAGGCAGTCTGGGTGGTTTTTTTTTAGTTTCTTTCTTCCTTGTGAGAACTCATTATGTCTGAAAATCAGACAGCTTTTGTGACAGCGGTCATAACTGTCTGACACTTGTCTGGTTTAACAGGGAAACTATGGGACAAGTTATCCAATTTTACAATTTTCCTATTCTGAGGAATTTTAGCTTACCTCAGTTTTGTTAATTTTGCCTTTTATTTTGTTTGATCTAGTGGTGGTTTTCTAATGAGAAATTTCAGTGTTTACTGGAAGCTTAGTGTTTTGTCTTATTTTTTTTCTTTCCAATAAAAACAGCACTTCTCATTTTGCTGTGGGGAGGTTTCTTTTTTCTACAAATATTTATTAAATACTCTTCAAAAAATGAAGGAGTTTCAGCTGGCCAACACTGGGTTGGGCTTTTTATTCTCTTCCAATGAAAAGCCAGAAGAATGAAGGCTGCCCAGTCACTGCAGGTGCAAGGGTGGGGAGTAAATCCTGGTTTCTGAAAATCAAAACCAAGCTGGTTAACTTGAGTCCACGCTTGTCCGTGTTTTTAATGCTCATCACCCTGAGTGAATGCTGATAGGTTTTTGGTGTGATGGAGACACTTTTTGGAGGAGCAGCCTTCTGGGATTCAACAGAGATGTTGCTCCTTCATGGTGCTGTATTTGGGGGAGCTGTTTTCCATGTGTCCTTCCTTGCCTTATGTTGCCTCTGTGTGCCAAAGCCAGCAGCATCCAGAGCGGGGCAGAGGAGCTGTGACTGCTGCAGAAGATTTGCTGTACCCTTTGCTTCACTGCAGGTCCCCAAAAGCCGCAGGATGAGGAGGGTCGGTTTGCCTGAGGAAGGATCTGCTTTGCTGTGTTTTGGAAGGCGGCCCTGTGTTGGGGGTCATCCAGCTGTTACAGCTGTCACCATCCACACATCTGCCTTCCCTCACAGCTGGGGAGAATGGCCTTCTCTAGCTGTCATTGGGAGTGACTTTTCCCTCTTGTAAAGGCCGACTGTTACTGTAAGACTCCAAATTAGCCAAGGAGGCCTGGGCTGGGTCCTCCTGCTCCGCTGACAGCGCTCACTATTCAGCAGCCTGAATGCAGTCTCTGTGCCCGCTGTCCTCTCTGCGTGCTCGTCAGCTGTCCTATTGATTTTACACAGCCAAGGAAAAAAAGAAACTAGGGCAAGAAAGGAATCGCTTTCTGCCAGAGCAGTCCCTGAGGAATCCCAGTGCTGCCAGACAGGGCTGATCAGTGGGAAACGGTGGCCGAAAGGCTGCCATGGGATGTCTTGCATGGAAAAGGCTCTCCAGGGAGACTGAGGATGTGCAGGCACCCTCCAGGGGCCCCTCAGGAGCTTCTCCCCTCCTGTGGCCTATGACACTTGCATGAATCATGGTGTTATCAGTTTCAGTATCTCTGGACTTTCCAAGGGTTTTGAAGCTAAAAGCTTGGCATGCCACAGCCTGCAGGTATTTACTGGGTGCCTGAAGCCGCGTTGTTTCCCAACAGCTTAGCCCAGCTTCTTGTAGCAGGAGTGAAGCCAAAGTACTAAACCCAGCTCCTGCTTTCAACAGGATGGTGGGAAATCTCCCAGCACTTTGGGATCCAACGAAGGGTGGCTTGGGAGTGAGAGCTGCAGGCTGGGACACAGAAAAACTGGGTTGTATTCCTGATCTGCGGGAGAATACGCCTGTATCCTTGGACAAATCACTTAATCTCACTATGCCTTAGTTTCCTGTTAGCAAATGGTACTCCTTATCTTTCACCTCTCATCTCAGAGAGGAAAGAGTTTGTCTTTTAGTACATATCTTATTACAGTTCTTTGTCTGGTGGCTGGGGCCCCTCTACCTTGATAAATAATTGAATTTAGATTAAATGGTCTAATATAATCCTGCCCAGTGGTTACTAAAACACTTGAATGAAAGTTCATTCTGAGCCTCCTTCCATTTCCTCATAAGGCCAAGGCATGAAGTAATTACATGTAGACATAGGTTGTTATTGTAGCACAATGATGAAGATCAGTGCTTATTGGTAGGAATGGCTTTTTATAATCTAGTTTAATGGTCATTTACCTTTCAGTGACCTCAGTGTCAGGCAAAATTGGCAGCTCTTTTGCGAGGAATGTGCTTCCTCAATGGGTGCTTTGCAAGCTGCTGCATTTTTGGCTCTGGCTTTGCATGAGCTAGGATAGACACTGCTGCAATGCAAGAGGCTTTCTGTCTGCAAAGAAAGGCCACAAACTCCCGCCAAAAGAAGCCCTTTTCAGTGCTGTCCTACTGCCACTGAATTGCTGTGGAAACAGATCAGTCGTGTTTCAAGAAATTCTTTGCTTATTGCTGTACCCAAAGTTGCAACCTTCAGAGAGAGCCTGCTGTGGTCAGAGGGTTGCCCAGGAGCTTCTGTAGAAAGGGTTGTGTTGTCTCAGAGTGAAAGGAGGAAGAGTATCTCTCATCCTCCACTTGATTGCACACAAGAGGAGCTGGTAGTTCTGGTTGTTGCTCCCACCCTATAAGTCCTCATTACACCAGTGAAAACGTGGTATTTCTGCACACTTTAAAGTTCAGTCCTTTCTTTGATAATCATTCACTCACTGCAGATGCAAATGAGTCAAGTTTTGACCATTGACTGTGATGTTCCTACACCTCTCTCTATTACATGTTGCAGAATCCTTATGGGTTTTATCCTGTGATTGATGCCTGTGGCCATGGAGAAGAG
Source organism: Mesitornis unicolor (assembly GCF_000695765.1). Classification (NCBI taxonomy): domain Eukaryota; kingdom Metazoa; phylum Chordata; class Aves; order Mesitornithiformes; family Mesitornithidae; genus Mesitornis; species Mesitornis unicolor. The sequence continues at coordinate 56,126 of NW_010162666.1, read as the reverse complement.
CAGCACGATACCAGCTGTGCTGTGACATCTAATGGTACCCCCATATCTGTAGGCATGCTATCCTGGGGCTTGAAGACTGGATTCAGTAGAGGTATTCATAGTGGCCTCGGCTAAGTCTCTTAATACTTCTGGGGCAATCTCAACTTTAGAGGTTATCTCCTGTTTTCCATGAAGTAGGATGAATTTTTGAAAGTGCTGTGGAGGTATTTGTTTGAGATGGTGCCAGAAAGATTACTTCAGTCACATTGTACTTGGGGGTTCACGAAGAAATGCTATGACAGTTGAGAAGAGCAATGTAGCTGTGGAAGGAGGTTTCTCAAAAGTATCTCTGAGAATTGCACTGCCTTGTGACTCAAGCCTTTGTCCACTACTGACCTCTCATCCTGCTGCTTACAGCCGTTTGATTTTGCAACCACGGTCCTTGCATCTCTAACTATTACCTAGGCAGAGCAAGCCTAGCTACAGGAATTGTCTCTTGTGCCAGAAAGATTACTTCAGTCACATTGTACTTGGGGGTTCACGAAGAAATGCTATGACAGTTGAGAAGAGCAATGTAGCTGTGGAAGGAGGTTTCTCAAAAGTATCTCTGAGAATTGCACTGCCTTGTGACTCAAGCCTTTGTCCACTACTGACCTCTCATCCTGCTGCTTACAGCCGTTTGATTTTGCAACCACGGTCCTTGCATCTCTAACTATTGCCCTGCAGAGCAAGCCTAGCTACAGGAGTTGTCTCTTTATGTGCTCTGATTTCTAAACTGCTAAGATAATGAGAGCAAAACAGTGAAGATTGGAGGGAAAGCCATTTGTTTCAGGCTACTTTGGATAACCACCAACCTGATTTTGCCAGGAGCATCTTCAATACATCATCACCACAGCATGATAGATCTTTAGCTGAGTTCAAGCAGTGGTTTCTAGCGTTCAAAATCCTGAGTTGTTTGGGCTCTCAACTGGTTTTAGTCCAGTTCACCTGCTGGGACCTGCTGTGATTCTTGCTTGCACAGAGGATCTTACAGACCCAAATCATATGTATTCTTCTCACTTCTCATATTCATTGCTCTAATAAGTATTAGCTTGTTCTCCTTCTGATATGAGAGAATGAATGGTCACACTAATTTTAATGGCAGTTTATTTTTGCAGGTATCAGGTTTGGGTTGGTAATGTCCAGCTGAGATCAAAGAGATACTTGCATAGCAGCAGATGTTTTATATGCTGCTTCTGGCTGAAGAAGAGCAAAATGAATCTCTCTTGAGTCTGAACCCATTGAAGTCTGACAGAGTCTTTCCACTGACCTCTGTGTCCCCAGGATCACATCCTAAATGAGTTGCTTTGAGTCACTAGAAGTCTGAATTCTGCTTTGGTGGGCTGGAAAATGTCACCTACTGTATGGGCTGCGCTATTCATAAGCACTCAGCCCTGTGTGTGTGCTAGCTGTGGATGCCTGGGAGAAGAATGAAGTCATTTTGTGCAGTCGTGGGGGTGGAGGAGAGAATGGGAACGATACCCCCTTCCCTGCAAACGTGGTACTGTGACATCCACGCGGGCAGCTGTTGGGAGCTTCTGAAGCTTCAAATGAAGGTTAGGTATATTTTTGTGCTGTTTCTTCTGATATCATCCCTGATACTTAAACGTCCTGTCCACCAGGCCTGAGCAGCAGGAAGAGACCTCAATTTAAATATTCTGAAGTGGGCTACTGAAGCAGATGAGCAAGTACAGCAAGGCTGTGATTTACCCCAGGGGAGTTTCCTTAAACTTAGAAGAAGCAGGGTTCTTGAAGCTTGAGAGAACCTGGTTATGAGTGTGTTTGACGCCAACTGCTCACAATTCACTGCTTGGTGATATCAGTGACATCTAATATTGTTGTCAACAAATGCTACCTGTTTCCTTACAGTTCATGAAAAAGCTGTTGTTTCTTGAAGTGATTCTTGCTTTCTCTGGGCTTCAGTGGTTTATAGCTGGGCAAAACAGCAGCTAGCAAAAACATTGGAGTTAACACAGCATGAGACAGACATTTCCCATTCCCTACTGGTCCTAAATCAGACCAGAAGAGAATTAGTTCGGTGTAGAGGGGATAAAATGAAGTGTGAAGAGCTACCAGCTGGTAATCTCCTCTGGAGACATTATTGATTGATCTGGAGTCATTAGACTATTTTACAGTAAAGCCAGTGTAGATTAATACAGTTGGAGAGCAGCAGCATGTCTTTCAATTAATGACTAGCAACAGAAACCTTTACAGTGTAATTCATGCTTTATTTATCAATCTTCTAACATTTATTCACCCTAGGAAGGGTTGCCTGGTGGCTAAAGATGGGGGAGTAAGAAGATGATAGCTCTCTTCTGGTGTTACACAAATGTTCTTTGCGACCTTGGAGGTGGTAGCATTTAAACTAGATATTCTTCAGAGGCTTTGCCCTGTGAAACCAAAAGATTAACACTTCTCTAGTTCATTGATGTGTACTGTGACTCATGTGGGTACTATGGGCATGCACAGCATGGAGGTGCTGTAAGTAAAGGGAACAGAGCATTGCTGCAGTTAAATTATCCATATGCTCCTTAGCATCAGGGAGCGATGGAGCTGGGTAGCAGAGGAGCCTCCGAAGAGGAGGAACAGCCCTGGCTGGTTTTTCCATGTTTTTCCTGCATGCCGTGATTCTTGCGCTGTACTTCCTCTCTCCGCATCAAACTCTGTTATTTCCTCCCTGGAGCAGGCTCCTGCCACTGCTGCTAATTAGCTCATGATAAACTTCTACACGAACAAAGCAAGCAATGAAACGCCTCTTGCTTCAGTGTGAGCCCTGTCAGACAAGTAATCTGTCGGTGGCAGAGCTGAATAGCACCTCCTCAGAAGGAAAACAAACCGATCAGCTTGGCTGAGCCATCAGTGCTGGGGAGCAGTGTGTCTGAGGAGTTCATTTTGGGTGCGCAGGGGTGTCTTTGGTTGGCCAGGTGTTCCTGAGGCTGGCTGAGATGCTGCTCAACCTTGGATCTTCAGTTCCTTGTGATACAATGATCTCTGTGGTCAGCACCCAAGCGTGATGACTTGAGATGTTACTGAATTATGAATGTGATTTTGTGTGTGTGGTTTTTGGAAGAGACAAATGTTTTCAAAGCATTACAGACAGAAATAAGGAGGAGGCTTGGACAGAGGAAACAGAAAGCAGAATCTTTGGTAGATCGAAATCCAGATGAGATTTGAATGATGTTTGCAAGGACTGAAGATTCAAGTGTCAAGACCTCGGTAGCTGCTTTTGTGTGTAATGCACACAATTGTGAGCTGTAATGCTCAAAATCCCTCCAGACTTTTTACCCCTTGAGCACAAAGTCCTATAGGAAGAGGAATAGATATTTACTGATGTGTGAACAGACTAAGGGAAGTTCAAGCCTTTTGTGTTTTGGGACCCACTTTCTTTTCAAAACTAGAGGGAGAATTCAAGATGGAAAGCCAAATATTAATTATTCCTGGGCAGAAAAATGTAGCTGATCTTGGAATAGTCAGAATTAATGCATGTCCTGTTTTGAAATCTCACCCAAGTCTTTGCCAACACTTATCTCTGTTGTTGTAGCTCTCGAGCAGCTGCTCACCGAACTTGAAGACTTTCTGAGGATCCTGGACAAGGAGAACTTGAGCAGCACTGCTGTTGTGAAGAAGAGCTTCCTCTCTGACCTTCTGCGGGTCTACACCAAGTCCAGCGGTACGGGCAAGGCAAAACAAGGACAGGGCTTTTATCGGAACTGCTACAGGATCTCGAAGCAACATTTTCTTGGAGACTGGTGGGAAGGGGAGACAAGAAAATTAGGAGAAAATTAAACAGAGATTGTTTTTGCAGTGACCTCTAATTGTTTATGTAAAATTACTGTAGTTATGTGTCCAACTTTACAAGCAAAGGATTCCCAAGATTCCTGATACTTTCTGTTTTCCTTATTAAACCTAAAGTTTATTTAATCCACTTTGTAAGATACACAGGATGTACTGTTTGGCCAAGTTAATGTCTAAGTAGAAATTTTAACTTATGGAATTTCCTGGCTATAAAGCATTTAATTTTTCTGCTTTTTATTATTGTTTGGGGTTTTTTTCTGCACGTTGTCTCAACCAACATGCTCTCCCATAAATGTACTTAGCAGAGACACTTTTTACATCTGTCTTTGTGGAAAAACTCAGCAACGTGAAAGCATTGGGTGTGTAAAGAGTTCATTTCTCCCTTTGGTTGCAGGTGGCGATGAGGAATATATTTATATGAACAAAGTGACCATCCATAAACAGCAAGGTGACCAGGAGAAACAAGACAAAGGTAGGGAGCTGAAGATTAATGGTTGCCTCTTATCTAAGGGAGTGATGAAGGCACACATGGTTACAGCCTTGCTTTAGTGGTGAAGGCCCCTCTGGCAGCTCTGAGGGCAGTTAATGGTGTGGAGGGACTGCCATTTTTATTACATACCTTTGGAAATCATTGTCATTGCCAGCCCTGTGAAGTTATTCCTGGAAGTAGCACTTTGGAGGGCGTTATTTTAGGATAAAAACGTTGCCTTCTAAGGCTTGTAGCTCTAGTGCCTGAAATATTTAAAGAAGCCCTCATGTTTCCTTTGGCCAGGAAACAAGTCGTTCCAGCTCTTTGAGACCCTGAAAGCATGTGTCGTCTTTAGCGCATTGCTCTGTGCTAGCCCAGAGGGTCTGCGTCGTCACAGCCCAGTGAGGCGAGTTCCTGGGTGCAGGCTGCACCCTCACCATCTGCGCGGGCACAGCACCTTCATCTCCCGGGGAATGCAAGAGTTCTGCAATGCACGAGCCAAGACATTAAACCTGGATGAAATACTCATTTCCAGTTCAGGTTTTTCAGATTTTCAATTTGTAACACTGCAAAGAACATAATTCTCTAAAAATGTCCTTGCTCTTTGAAGTTCATCACAAAGGCTGTTTTTAGTAATTGCATAAAGAGAGATTATTACTGACACATCTCCTTAAAGCACACATAGAGGCCATAAGCTGACCCTATCCCAAATTTTCCAGAGACAAGAGGACACATCACTGCAGCCTGCTTTTGCTGTGCCGATCCTGCAATAGTTGGGATAGTTCCAGTTCCAGAGCAACTTGTTTCGGTTTGATTGTTTTGTGATGGGGTTTTTTGTTTGTTTGCTTTGTTTTGTTTTTTGAACTACCTGCAGCTGAATTTAGGTTAACTTCAAATACCCCTGAAGACAGGATGTCCTCCCAGATTACGTATGCAACCCCAATGTGATCACCAGACAGGACCCTCTGGGTGATGCTGTGATGCTCTGTAACAGGATTGCACAGCCTCCCGGTAGCTCCTGGTGTCTGAGCAGCAACAGAAACATCTCTTTATATAAGTTCTTATTTGGGTGGATAAAGCAAGGCTTGCACTGCTCCACCAAACTGAAACGCAGGGGCAAATTTCAGACAATTTATTTTTAGAGTTGGTGCTTTTATTTCAGGTTTTTTCCTTTCGAGGCCATGACCCTACCCACTCAGTTGCTCCCTGTGGGACCTGGTTCTCCTCTCTTTTGCTGTTTTCAACAACCTCCCTATTCCAAGTAAAATTCTGAGTTATTTGGAAATGCTGAAGTCAGTGAGACACATGGATGGGATCTCAGCCATAGCTGCAGCTGAGTGTGCAGCCCTGATCTTGCCTCTGTAACTGCATGGAGGCATCTGTGCCTGCCTGGTGAGCAGTGAGACCTGCAGGTTAAGGTTCAGCAGATGGAGGGAGCTACAGTACCCACTGATGCTAGGGGGTGTGATATGGATCCCCCAGTAATTACGTAGCTCCCTTTACCCCTTTTATTTACTGCAGCTCTGTCCACTTCATTTCACCAAAATCCTTTGATGGGATGTGGTGACCACACTTTTGTGGCTGTGGTCAATGGGACCTCTCACACCTTGCAGAGTTTCTTCACCACTGTAGCTATCCTTATATATGCTCTAGCAGCACAGGGTGAAATGCTTTCTGAAGTGATAATATATCAGCTCCAGAAGTACCCTTCCAAACCTTAAAGCAGGCTATTTCTGCAAAAGCCATATTTCACTCACTACTTCCAATTCCATCAGTAAGGTTTTAAGCTGCTTTTGAGATGCCTTTTTATGGCACAGTAATTGAATTCACTGCAGTGAGTGATGAAGACACCATCATTTACTTGAGCTCATTTACTTGAGAAATGCAGCAAGTCTCTGCCCTGCAAGTTCACAGGGCTCTTCAGTGAGCCAAATGCCATCTCCTTGTGGGAGTCAGCACAGGGGGATGGAGGTGCAGGAGTCTGGGAGGTGGGATTGATGCACAGTGGTGCACACTGCAGTCCTCTTAGCCCAGATACCAGGAGGGATTCACTTCTACAAAGAACAGAGAGCACAGATAAATAACAGTTTGTACAGCTGTGAATTTTAGCAGGCTTTTTGCCTCATTTTTCTTCTTCCACTCCTCTAAATTCTCTCCAAATTCCAGGTTTTAGAGAGACATCTGTATCAGAAGACACATACAAAGTGTTAGTCCTTACCTAGGAAAAAAATACTCCTTCCCTCCCACCCCAATAAGGAAATAGTCTGTGTTTTGTGGTGCTGATATGTGTAGCAGAAGGAAGGGGTATGTACAGCACGTGCTGTGTGGACTCTCCATCCAGAAAGCATGCGTTAGGTGCTTGTCTCCGTATGCTGGGCACAGCAATAGCTGCCCTCTGCAACCTCAGAACAGAAAACCCCATAACATGTCCCAGGGGTTTGTCAGGATGAAGGTTAAAAGGGTGGTTCTTCCTGCACAGAGCCTTAAAATCAAAGCTCCATCGCATCCTGCTCTGCTCCTCAGCTGGAGTACATGGTCATGTGTCCATGGAGGTGGGCAGGCTTCCAGCAGGGTGAGGACCGAGGCTCTGTCCCGTGCTCCAGGGTTGGTGGGAGGAGGAGGAACTGCTGGTACAGAAATCAAACAGCATTTTCCTGGCACTGTGAGTTCAGTGGGATGATTGCTAGGTTTGACAGAGAGTGGAGAACAGATGGCCACCACTTGTGAAGGGGGCTTGGCAGTAGGTTTTGCTGCTGCAATGATTTCTTTTCTGTGGAGCTGAGCATGGGAGGTCCTGCCTGATGCAGGAGGATGCACGTTGGCCTGTCTGTTTCTCTGCTAAAAAGGCCTCTAAAAGGTTCCCTGTGGAGACAACTGTGAACGCAGAGATAGTCCTGTCTTGAGGAGTTAGCCCACTGGGGCTTTAGGAAATCTCAGCCTTGTTTCTGGTGTTTCCAAAAGTAGCAATGGCCTCAGAAGCTGCTGTTGATGGAAGGTGTCTGCCCTGAGAGCACCATCTCCTTTCTCCTTTATAGAAAAGGCCAGCCTCCAACAGCAGCCTGTAGATATGACTCTGGTGGTATAATCATGGGGTATTTTGGTAGGTGGATCTTCCCCTGGTCAGTCTGTGTCATGGGCTCACCTGCTTTACTTTGGCCTTTAAAAGACATCCAGCAGCTCTACTTGCGGGATGCAAAAGGCTACTTCAAATTGGTGTCTATTGATTCATGGGTCTCTGCGTCCTCCTGAAGGCAGCCAGCACTGATGACCAGGAAATCTGCATCACAGGGAGCAATTTCTCACAAGAGATGTGTTTAGGGCTCTTGCGCCATCAGGCCAAGAGCTGGTTGCAGCCTGGCAGGACAGAGCTGTCATCGTGGCTTCCGAGCCCCAGACGTGAACAAAGTAATGTGGTTTCCAGCATCTATTTTTAAAGCCCAGAAATATGCAGCGCAGTTCCTGCCCACATCTTCTGACCACTGCTGGACATAGCACAATGCCTGGTGGTTTCTGTGTGTGCCCAAGGAGCGTGGCTGGAGCATCAGCAGGTGACCAAGGGAGCTAGAGCGTCAACTTGCTGCAGATTTGGGACCCAATTTCCTTTTAATTTGCTGGACTTGCAGTATCTGAGTACCTTAGCCTCATTTCTCTCGAAGTATTTGGCAAGAGATGCTCTGTAAAAGGGGACTTCCCCTCTGCACAGTATAATGCCTTCAAAGTATTTCATTTTTCAGGCATTTGGTGCATTGCTCCCACTTGTTCCTGAGCGTTGCTGCATTGTGCTGTCTTTAGAGATCGTGGGATTTGGGCACTTGTTTAAGGCCACCCAGAAGTTGTGTGCTGGGGCAAGAGAGACTGAACACAAGTTTTCTGAGCCTTCAACATACCCTCCAGCTACTGAATCACTCCGCATTCAGCTGCTTGGAAAATCTGGCTTTCCAGAGACAGACGCGAATTGCCCAGAGCAGTTCCGCTGCCATATGCCCTTTTGCAGCCTGGGCTGCTTCAAGAGAAACTATTCTTTTGGTAGTGATTAAATCACTGTTCCTGTCTGGCTTTAATAAGCCATAGTGCAGCCCAGCTAGGCAGCAACCTTTGCAGCTGGCCCTGGGAGCACAGTGGTATTAGCTCCAGTTTTCTGGAAAACCCTGACCTGTCTGCTCTCAGCAGCAGGGATCAGAGGTAGCAAGGACTAAAGTGCTATCGATTTCCAAATACTGTGTAGTGTCTGCCCCTGCTGCTTCTCAAGACCCTTTAAACTTTTAGCAAGAGGTCTGGGCTTCACAGTTTTTACTCCAGAAGGAAAAATATGCTCTAAAACCAGAGGCCAGTTCTTTTGCTGGGTCTCCAAGTGCCACATTCCTGGGCATGGCCTGAAATGACATGGTGACCCTGCGGCGCTGCCTGTAATTGTCACTCCGCTTCCTACCGAAATAGCACCTCGCTGTTCCTGTGCATTTCTGCTGGGAAGTGCCACATCCCATCGATATAATTGTGTTTCTGGCTTGCAGCACCGGATCGGAGAAACTCTTTGACCAATGGAGACTCAGGACTGCATTCATCCCCTCCTCAGAAAAGCCTGCCGGACCTCCCCCCTCCAAAGGTATGTTTGGAAAATCCTTTGCTAAAATTTGAAATCCTTTGAAAATCCACTGCCTAGCCCTCAGCCTGGGGATCAGAGCCCCTGAAGGCTTCACTTTTGTTATGCACTGTGCAGCAAGGCTAAATGGAGAGACCTCTGCCTGTGTATGTTAGTGAGGCAAATAGTCCTGGTGGGTTTTATTTGAAAAACAAACAAACAAAACAAAACAGTGTTTAACTAGGGGCTCCCTATTGTATGAGTTTCCAGCTATACTTCCTCTTTAGCTGCAGGGCAGTGGGGCAATCCCTGTGCAGTGCCAGGATCAACCTTGTCCGCAGAGCTTTGCACAGTTTGGCCATTAGCAGAGATCAGGTTTGCTCCCAGTGGAAGCGCCTGGTGGTGTCTGTGCATTGGGTGACCACGCCGGGCATTACACCGGTTGTACAGCCCTTTGGACCTGTGAGGAGGAATTGCCAGCACTGTAGACTTCCCTGCAGGGCAGCTATAAATCTGGTCAGGGTCCAGTTATAAATCTAACCAGAGTCCAGTTCAACATCATCAGCTTTCAGTGGGATTTTGTCTCCATACCAGCACGCCAGCCCAGCTGTCCTCAAGAGACATGGGTCATTCTTGGGACCCCGGATGTTGCTGTTCCACAGTTGATGTGATGTGGGAATCACTGTAGCTGGGATTTCGGGATGTGAAAGGAAAGGAGGGCAGGGAGTGTGCATGGGGAGGGGGGGGCATGGAGAAGAACAGAGTGGTGCATCCTTCAACCCTGGAGGAGACTCTGCTCCTTTCCCAGGAGAGAGGACAGGGGGGGTGAAGCCCTAGGACTTCTGCCCAGAAGGGGCTGTTTGGCTCAGCTGGAGTTAGCTGGAGGAGCTGGGAAAGCAAGGGGGTAGGTTGGCTGCCTGCTGGGAGCTGCTTTCAGAGCCTCAGAGGGCTCTGCCCACGCAGTCTGGGGATGCTGTGCTAGAGCTGGAGTTGCCTGAGAGCAGCGACCGGCGCAGGAATTTCTGTTTGGGTTTGGGTTTCTCAAAGCCAGAGAGGGTGGAGGATGTGGCAGGGAGGTGGGCAGGAGGACAGCTTACCAATTCAGCTGTTCTACCTTGGATAAAGCAATCAAGTGCCTCCTCACTATGAGCATCTGAGTCTCAGTGAGCTGTTGGTAGCAAAGATATCTGAGTATGCTTCAAGGAGTAGAGCTGGGAGGAGCTTTAATGTGGTCCCAGTTAGTGTGTGGAAATGTCTGCTGTGGGGAAATGAATTTCCCCTGTCTGTGTTTGCTGCTCCTGGTGCAGGCAGAAGCCATGGCCACCTGGGTGGTAGAATAGAGAGCACAACTCCTTACACAGAAATTGAGAGGTTAGGAGAGGACCTCAGAATATATCTCTTTTAGCTCTGTGGAGTTTTCTGTGGTTTGGTGATGTTAAAGCACCCTGTGCTGTTGTTCCACACTTGCCTGTTGAGGTACAGAAGAAATTTGGTGATAAACTCTGCACAGCAGATTGGCCTTGGTATTCGCTGACACCAACAGTCAATGGGCAACCTAACAGGGATTGCCCAGCTGGATCCCACTAATTTCTTTGGACTTGTCCCAAAGCAGTCTTTATTACAATGAGTCCTGTAGGCTGTGGCTCGGACATCAGTGACCTTTCCTCTGCACTGCCGCCTTCCGCCACCATCCACTGGGAAAGTCATGCGGTGCGGACGTGGATGCCCAAGATGGTTTTATTTGCATGTGCTGTTGTGCCGTAATGCAACAGGCAAATGTTCTGCAGGGGTCAGCCTCGGTTAGATAACACTGTATATACTCTTTGACTTACGCTAGAGACAAAACAACTCCATGT